>NW_024081029.1:0-233230 GCF_003009895.1 Hyaena hyaena | reverse complement strand
AGCCTCTACTACAAAGCTGTCATCCTCAAGACAGTATGGTATTGGCACAAAAACAGACACATAGACCAATGGAACAGAATTGAGAACTCAGAAGTGGACCCAAAAGTATACAGCCAACTCATCTTTGACAAAAAAAAAAAGTTAATTTTTTAAATATGGAATTTAGTTAATAATTTTCTGACATCTTGAAATTGGGAAATCTTATGAAAACCGAGGACCAAAAGTATACACATCTAGGCTGAATGGTAGGGCCCTAATACTTCCCTTTTCATAAAGAACACTGAGAAAAAAATATTTATACATATATACACATATACATACATATATTTTCATATACATTAGAACGGTAATTTAATAATAATACTTGAATAACTGCTTCTAATCTAATCTGGATTTTTTATATTATTAGTAGTTTTTTTTTTTTAATGAAGCAGCCTACTCCTGAAACCAATACTACACTGTATGTTAACTAACTTGAATTTAAATCAATAAATTTTTAAAAAATTTAACAAAAATATAGGCAGGAATAGCAGAGGCTTCGTTGAAGTTTTGGATGTTATTATGATGAAGACGATGTTGTTGGCGTATACCTGGGAAGGGAAAAGTATAAAAGTTAAACCTGACTTTTTGTGTTATTGTGTACATTATGCTGAATTAAAAGAATACAATTTCATCTGCAAATTTTGGTGTTATAAGTGAGAAGAGAGAGAAAGAGAGAATGGAGTCCAACACAGGGCTCAGTTCTACAACCCTGGGATCATGAGCTGAGCTGAAATCAAGAGTAGGACGCTCAACCGACTGAGCCACCTAAGTGCCCTGAAAAGTTGTCTTTAATATAAATTAAGTGCAGACATTTCTTCTTTCCTTTGTCATTCCTAAAAACATGTTTAGTCTTGTAAAATCTTAGCAAAATCTTGACTGATAGAGTTTAGGTTAAAGAGGTGTTAATTGTTTTATAAAATGATGTAAAAGAATATCTGTTACTGGTGAAAAACATAGGCACCTTAGGACAAGGATACGGGACCCTTGAATCTAGCTAGATATGACAAGATATGAGTAATTCTGGTTTCAAAAGAGGCAAACTATAACATATGACAGATGGTTGGGGTCAGGAAGAATGAAGTCTTGTGACAGACTTTCCATTGGCATTTACTAATGGATGTCAGATTCATTTACGATGATTTAGTTGCAAAGTTTTTTTGTTTGTTTTTCTTTCTCCTGTACTGTAGTCCCTTCTGATATTAAGTGGTGAGGAAATTCTGACAAAATCAACAGCTTTGTGTAATTTACATCTTGAGGAGCAGAGGTAGTGTGTGTTCATGCTTGGACAAAACTAACACAGTAAGAAGAATCCAACATAAAGAAGTTTTGATGCAATCAGCAGGGAAGATGCTAGGAGCAGCAATTCAGAATGAGGATTTAAAAATGTTCAGGAAAACCATTAGCAATATTCTGGAGGGCTCTCAATTTCCTATGGTGACACAGGGTTGTGATTTTATGGTTTCTTATTAACATACTTCGAGAAAATAATAGTCTCTGAAAGAAGGATATTCACTGTGTGATTTTGGGATTTAGATTTCATGAATCTCCACTATATGGCAGAGATGAAGGATAATGGTGGCTTCTAGTGTTGTTATTAAGACTAAGGGAAATAAAATAAAATAAAATGAAATGAAAGATCTGGAAATCTATGGCCAATTCAGAGGTAATCAATGACTTTTAATTCATTATTCTTCACTCCTCCTTTCCTCTTGAAGAATGCTGTGTTTTCATTTACAAAACCATCCCTAATTGCTTCAGGAGGAAGTAGCTTATGTTCACTTTCAACTTTTATAGTACTTTGGACTTCTATTAAAGTATTTAAAGAATTGTAACATCTGTAATGATATATTTTATGTAGTCTCGCTTCATAGTTCCCCTTTTCTTTCCTCCCTCTCCTCCTTCTTATTCTTCCTCTTCTCCTCTCCATTTCTTTCCCTGAAAAGTTAAACATTATATTTATTATTGTCACCCCCAAAGTATGTTACATCTAATAGAGATGCAATATTTGTAAACAGATGTGGAAATAAAAATATTAAAAACTTTGAAGTATTACATTTCTTGGATTGAGATGTACCATGATTTTTGTGTCTCACAGACAGCAACTTCCCATCTATAATTATGGGTTTGAGCTTGTAGGTGTAAAGCAAATGTGATAATACTGTGCAAACAATAGCTCTTCACACATTTTTCCTCCCCTAGGGCATATCATTCTTATCAACCAGGATTATTCAATGATTTGATCATTTAATGATGAACAGCCTGAAACTTGTTATGTGTGTTAGTCAATGAAGAGACAGAGTAAGAAAATAAGATGAGAAGAGATACAATGAATAAGAGGAAGATGAGAGAAGTAATCCATGGTAAACTTTAAAAGTTCTAGGCAGCTTACTATAAAAACCATTTGACTACTTTGTTATAAATGTTGAACTGGACATGAACCCAACTGATAATATCGTCATTAAAATTTGAATTGAGCTATTGGCCAAAAAATTTGCCACTCGGAATAGGTTTTGGATTTCCTTAGGGTGGTTTACAAGCAGGAATAACCCACTAGTATTTATCTAAAACCAAACAAGAATTATTTCAAATGCATATACTTAATTCTGGAACTCAGAAATAACAAAATAGAAGAGATAACCTTTGAGGTATGTGTTCAAGTGATCAGATCTATTCTATCAGAAAATGTTGCTTACACTGGTGTTAGACCTAATTTTACAGAAATACTTTGTTACCTGAAGTCATAAATAAATTGGTAGCAAAGGGAATTAAATTTCCCATTTGACAAATGTCTCCTCTGTGGCAGGCACCTTATTCTCACAATGAGGCCTTAGCAGCTTTATTCATTCCTAACCATCTTACCATACTGATTGCCATCAGCCTGCTTTGGTCTTGTTTTCCCTTCTCTTCTCTTCTCTTCTCTTCTCTTCTCTTCTCTTCTCTTCTCTTCTCTTCTCTTCTCTTCTCTTCTCTTTCTCTTTCCCTTTCTTTTCCCTCCCTGTACCATATTCTAAAGCAATATATAATTTTTGTTTTGTCTACTAGAAGTTTCTGTTCTGCTACATTCTCTTAGAATTGAAATATCACAGGATAGGCATCTTTGCCAGTGCTGCTCAGTAATGTATCCCAAGTTCTAAAAAAAGTGCCTGACCTACAGTATATAGCCAATAAATAGAATATCAATAGCTATAAGAAGTAAAATATGGTGACCAAATGGTAAGTTAGAGATTCTTAAATAATATACAGGTTATTTTGCATTATAGTGATACATCATACCTTTCAAACCTATTCTTACTCTAAGAAATCAAATTTAGTTTTCTCTTTCTGATTCCTGCTACTGATTTAAGTAGTGTTTAGCATTAGGTGATGTATGGATGTGTTGAATCGCTATATTTTACACCTGAAACTAATATTATACTGTATGTTAACTAAGTGGAATTTAAATGGAAACTTAAAAAATTAAAGTTACTTGTTTAATATGTAAAGTTTCAGGAGTACATGAATTACTTTATGGTCTCAAAATATGCTGTTCATGGATATTTCTTTATAAAATTATATGTTTTATTTTTAAAAGCATTAAAATATAGATAAGTGGTGATGAAAAGAATTTATCATTTATGACTTTGGAATAATAAAAAAATAAAATGAGGCATTAGGAAATGTAGATGTCACAGATAAAGTTCCTAGCAAATAAACAGTGCGTTTCCTAGAAATTGAACTAATCGGTAATTATTTAAATAAAGGTAGGCTTAGAGCCAGGAAATTCTTTGCCAAGCATGACCTGAGGTCTACAGTGTCAGTATCTTTTTTCAGCCAAGATTAATGTGTAAATGTGAATAAGAACACGTTACTCTTTCAAACTATAACATAGACTAAACTGTAATCTAAAGGCAGAATAATCACTTCACATGTGCTCTTTAAATTTGGAATCTGAAAATATTGGAGAGGAAAGGACTAGAAAATTATCTAATAGAATTATATAGTGCAACAGAATTCAATTTTGATACTCATCTGCTAACACAGATATATAGGTTCTGACAGTGAAAAATATAATTTGGCAAACTTTATTTGGCAAATTCAGGATGCTAAGGCAAATTAAGCTCAGAAAAAATTTTTATGTTTAATTCCTTAATATTTGAAAAAGAAATAGAGACACAGAAAAATGTTGATCATAATAGATAACTGATAATACTATTATGTCTCATGATATGAATATGGGCACTGATCAATCGCTTAGGTAATAAGAAAAAAATTTTCCATTTTTAAAATAAAATTCTAAAAGCGATATTTATATTTAATATTCATTAAACAAATCGGGTTGTTAAATATGGTTGAAATTTCTAATTAGCAACCATAGATCATACCTTACCAGTAAATATCTAACAAGTAAATGGCTAGCAAGGAACCAGAGAGCAGCTACGGTGGTCCCTGGCGATCTCAATCAGATATCAAGTTCACTCTGGGTGCCTGGGTGGCTCAGTTGGTTAGGTGTCCCACTTCAGCTAAGGTTATGATCTCACAGTTTGTGAGTTCAAGCCCCGCGTGGGACTCTGTGCTAACAGCTCAGAGCCTGGAAGCTGCTTTGGATTCTGCGTCCCCCTCTCTCTCTCTGCCCCTCCCCAACTCACACTCTGTCTCTCTGTCTCTCTCTCAAAAATAAATAAACATTAAAAAAACTAGAAGAAAAAGAAATCAGTTTCACCAAGCTTTTGCTTTTGGACTCAGTTCTTCTATCTTAAAATGTATTTTTTCCTGATCCCATAGTCCCATGGGGTTAAACCTGTCCTTCCCCCTTTGTACTATGCTTCATCCCCCCAATTCAGCCCCAATTCAGTTGATGATCCCAAATCTTCTTGATCTTTTGAGACTTCATTCTCAAATTCCCTTTTTGTAACCACTTGTTTAAAGATTAGGTATTTGATTTTGTGAATAGTTAAATGGTAATGACATTCCATATGGGTTTACAATGCCTTTGGGCTCAAACTCACAAATCTCACAGAGGGGGAATAGAGGGAAATTTAGTATGGGAGAGGATGTGGGAATTTAGAAGAAAAGAACAGCAGAGATAAGATTTATGAGAGGAAAAGCAGGAGAGGAAATAAGAAAGATAATTTTTGAGACTGGCTTACTTGGCACACTTTACAGTATCTGAGATGTCCAGCTAGTATCCCAAAGGCAGAATATTTTATTTTGCTTGACAGATTTAAATGTTTGCAACATTAAAAAGCTTTTATACATTATTCAGTAATTGTAGCCTCTCCTTGTTATATCAGATTACTTGACAAAACTGGGTCTGCATTCCTACTGGGCTATATTGACAGAGATTGGATTGTATGTGCTTTATACAGGATATGCACTTTGACTTAACACACTTACCATTATCCCCTTTTAACTTATACGTAGCTTGCTTCATTCATTTCCTTTTGCTGCCTAACACCATAGAAATTTGAGTCTGCACAAAGCCCATCCACTAAACTGTTATTTACTCATATATCTATATATTAAAAAATAATTGTTAATGATCCAGAGTGTGCAAAATATTGTACCAGCTAATACATATTATACAAAGACACTTTATGAGTTTTATCTTTATAAATACCAGATTGTAGGAAGGGAGGTAGAAGGGTGTAACATCAGCTGAAATAAAAGTAGAAAAAGATAAGCATTCCAAGAGATGTTATCACTACATAGAAGAGAGAGAGTATATTTCCAGTTAGAATATCCAGGAAATCTTGATGAGCAGAGTAGAATCAGAATAGACACTTGATTGACAGATGGGTAGATAGATATTTATATTATGTTAAGAAGGTAAATCTAACTATCTTTCTGTAAGACTATTAGTGTTAGGCATTAGATTAAACTAATTTAGGCTTATTTATATGTGTATGTGTATGTATATGGATATGCATATAATTTGTATTTCTATGTTGTGTTTATAAAACATATTTGTATGGTCTATTTAGATACAGAGATTATACTGATATTAATCACTTGTGCTTGTGTGTGTGTATATCAGAAATTTTATTAGAAAAATATCTGAGATTTTTATTTTTATTTATTTTTGTTGTTGTTTTTCTTATTTCAATTCTAGTTAGTTAACATATAGTGTAATATTGGTTTAGGAGTAGAATTTAGTGGTTCATGACTTACAACATCCAGTGCTCATCACAAGTGTCCTCAATACCTGTCACTGTTGTAGTCCATTCCCCACCCATATCCTCATCAACCCTCACTTTTTTCCTCTATAATTAAGATTTCTTATACTTTGCCTCCTTCCCTTATTTGCATCTGTTTTGTTCCTTAAATTCCACATATGAGTGAAATCATAGGGTATTTGTCTTTCTCTGATTGACTTATTTCATTTAACATAATATACTCTAGCTCCATCCACATCAATGCAATAGCAAGATTTCATTCTTTTTGATGGCTGAATAATACTCAATTATATATATATATACACACACACACAACACATATATATGTGTATATATAATTGATGATTGTATATAATTATATATTTATATATAATTATACACACACATACACACTATACAATACATCTTATATATCCATTCATCAGTCAATGAAAGTTTGGGATATTTCTTCAATTTAGCTCTTGTTGATAATGCTGTTATAAACACTGGGGTGCATGTGCTCCTTCAAATCTGTATTTTTTTATCCTTTGCTTAAATACCTAGTTGTGCAATTGCTGGGTAGTAGAGTAGTTCTCTTTTTAAGTTTTAGAGGAACCTCCATACTGTTCTCTGGAGTGGCTGTACCAGTTTGCATTTCCACCAACAGTGCAAAATGAATCCCCTTCTCCTCATCCTCATCAACATTTCTTGTTCTCTCTGTTGTTAATTTTAGCTATTCTGACAGGTATGAGGAAGTAGTTCATTGTGGTTTTGATTTGTATTTCCCTGATGATGAATGATGTTGAGCATTTTTTCACATGTCTGTTAGCCATCTGGATGTCCTCTTTGGAAAAAGGTCTATTCATGTCTTCTGCCCATTTCTTCACTGAATTATTTGTTTTGGGATGTTCAGTTTGATAAATTCTGTACAGATTTTGGATACTAATCCTTGATCAGACATGTTATTTGCAAATATCTCCTCCCATTCCAAAGTTTTCGTTT
Organism: Hyaena hyaena; assembly: GCF_003009895.1. Lineage (NCBI taxonomy): Eukaryota > Metazoa > Chordata > Mammalia > Carnivora > Hyaenidae > Hyaena > Hyaena hyaena. Next base: position 226,055 of record NW_024081029.1, on the reverse strand, counting down.
TCGTTTTGTTGACTGTATTCTTCTCTGTGCAGAAGCTTTTTCTCTTGATGAAGTCCCAATAGTTCATTTTTGCTTTTGTCTTCGTTGCCTCCAACAATGTGTCTAGTCAAGTTGCTACACTCTAGTGTCTATTCAGTTGCTCTAGCCAAGGTCTAAAGGTTGCTGCCTGTGTTCTCCTGTAGGATTCTGATGGTTTTCTTTCTTTCTTCTTTTTTTTTAAAAAACAAAAAAAATAATCTTTTTTATTTGGGATTTAATTGGACATCCAAGGCTGTACACCATTATTGGTATTAAAAGTCCACTATTAAAAAACAAGGAATGCACTTCAAATGTCAATCCACTGCCTACCAAATTCTTCCAGGAAAAGGTTGATTGATACTTGTCTATGGTTCCACATCTCAAGTAATAAGGAAGTCATTTCTACAAAGGCACAAATATTAGCATACTTGAGAACCCAAGGATTCTGATGGTTTTCTATCTCACATTTAAGTCTTTCATCCATTTTTGATTTAGTTTTGTATATTTTGTAAGAAAGTGTTCCAATTTCATTCTTCTACATGTTGCTGTCCTATTTTCCCATCACCATTTGTTGAAGAGACTGTCTTTTTTCCATTGGATATTCTTTCCAGCTTTGTCAAAGATTAGTTGACCAAAGAATTCTGGGTCGATTTCTAGCTTCTCTATTCTGCAGCAAAAAGTCCAGGTAGCTATCCTCAGCAGTTTCCTCTGCTCCTATGTTAATGAATGGGGCAGCTCAATGGCACCCACCATCTCCTTTGTCCCTTTCCCAAATGCACTCCAAAAAGGGGAGCAGTCTCTCCCAGTGTGATCCAGGAAACTCTCAGACCATGCTGTATGCTCCCAGGCCTCTGCCCTCCTTCTCCCAAGAAGCACTTCTATGACTGCCAGTCTCCACACCAGCAATTGTGCAGACCTCAACAATTTTAGACTTTGAGCTCTGCTGCTTGTATAACTTGTGATAATCAGCCTCTGTCATTTTCTCCATCAGTGGTTTTGGGGAAATGCTTTTCTTGTGCAATGCCCTGCACCTTGCTTTCTCTCTCTCTCCCTTTCTCTCTGACTCTGTCTCTCTTCTCTCTGCTTAATCAGGGCTCCCTCCCCTCTGCAACAGTGGCAATTCTTTTCTCCCCCAAAGCACATTTCTGCACCTCATACCTTCCACCATGTGGCCACTTTTCTCCTACTAGTTGAACAGTTTGTTCTCTTAGTCTTCAGATCGATTTCCTGGGTGTTCACAGTGATTTTATATTTATCTAGTTGTGTTCAAGGGACAAGACAAGCATAACCCCTCCTACTACTCCAGCATCTTAACTTCCAGAAAGATCTCCAAGATTTGTAATAATTATATTATACTCTCTTCTATGCACCTAAAAAATACCTATTTGATTGCTTATTATAATAATTATACATATTTGTTGAATAATTAATGTTCCAAGTACTGTTCCTAAATTATGCCTTTTAATCCTTAGAACACTTAATGAAATTATGTCTAGGTTATAGATGTGGAGTTTGAGTGTGAGAGAGGTTAAACAACTTGCCCACGACAAGATAGAAAGTGGCAGAGCTAGGATTTGAACCCAGGTACACAGTCTTAGAGCTAACATTACCATGATATATAATAACTGTATGTGCAGTAGCAATTTTTTTTCATCAGTAGAAAGAGAAAATATTCAAACACAAAGCCATTACAACTCACCTACTCAAGAATACATACTTTTCTTATCTGGTTTGTTAATAGACCTTAACCCTTCTTCTTAGAAATGAATAGAACCCCCTCCCAACTCCCCTGAATTATCAGATGACTGTGCTAAAAAGCACACAAGACGTTGAAACATTCTGGGATCTATTTTGCCAAACATAAAACTATTCACTTGAAATAAAAGGAATTACATCTTAATACAACTAATATGGAGTGTTAAAGAAATGGAAATTTAAGGAAGAAATCATGTACTATATTTATCTGTGGGGTTAGCAAAGCTTTATCTTTTATGATACTATTCTTTTATTAAAAATATTATTTATTTTAAGTAATCTCTACACCCAGTGTTGGGTTTGAGTTCATGTCCCTTAGATCAAGAGTTACATGCTACTCCAGCTGAGCCAGTCAGGTTCTCCATTCATGATACTCTTCTTAACAATGAGTGTCCCCAGGTGTCTAGGCCAAAGTGTCTTTGATTCATCACTTTTCAGTATCCCCTACATTCAATTAAATACAAGTTACATCAGAGCTACTCTTTTAGTCTTGCAAATCAGTGTCCTCTCCATTCTCTTCAATGTAATCTTCACACTGGCTCCTTCTCTCTCCATTTACTGTACTAACCTCCTGTTTGGACTTGACTTTTTCATACTGTAGGTATAGTGATGTTTCTAAATCTTAAATATGAAACGTCACTCTCCTGCCTAAACTCCTAAACCATCCATAATCCTTAAGGCTATTTCGGTGCCTGTATTTTGTATTCTTAACCTCTCATGGCTATCTTTATCACAACACTTATCTCACTATATTGGCCATTTACTTATTTTTTCCAGGACTGTAAATTTCTTTGAGAGAAACAACAACAAAGGTTTCTTTATTCCATACTCTACTGCTAGGTCTTCAATGGTTTCTTGAAATAACGTCCTGCACTTACTTGTGTTTACATTCTTACCTCCCACTCGGTTCTTTATGTACTATAATTTGTACTTTGCCTCATTATCCCCAGAAACTGTCTCCTCCAGGGTCACTAAGAAACTCCTTCTGGCTGATTCCCAGTGGATACTCTTAGTCTATCCTATTAATTTTCTGCACAGGATTTAATGTTACTGATTCTCTACTTTTCAAAGAACACTCTCTTCCTATGTTATCCTTAAGAAAACTCCTTTTGGTTTTCCTCTTCTCTCTTTCCTCTTCTCTGGTTTTTTTTTGTTGTTGTTGTTGTTGTTGTTGTTTTTAACTAGGTCCATTTCCTTAACCATCTCTTATATATTGATATTTTCAAGGTCTTTTTCTAAACCATCATAGTAGATATTTCTTGTGTGAGAGTGGTACTCAACTTCTTTGGAATACTACCTCTATATTTTGCTAATTTCTCATATTATGACTCCTCATCTTCTCAAGGTAGAAACCCAAAAATTTACTCTGTGAGCCTCCCTTACTACTACAGTGAGGCATGTGACCTAGGTTCAGCCCATCACATCCACTCTCAAGGTACTACAATTGGAAATCCAGCAAACATGAAGAATAGGTATCTGTGGGGATTAACTTCTTAATATGATGGCTGAGGGCTCTAGCTCTTGGCTGGCTGGAGTGGCAGACCTTCTGGTGTTCATTCTCCAGCATCACGTATATGAACTACTAGTCCTCAGGGGACTGGCGTGATCTGTGTGAGCTTCAGTATTTCCCTAGAAATAGCTCGATTGTAGGTTTTAGCACTGCTCCTGTCTAGTGCTGGCCTGGATATCTAAACCAAATTCTGTATATTACTAAAAATCTTTTGAGGTGCCCGGGTGGCTCAGTCGGTTAAGTGTTGGACTTCAATGCTGTTAATTAATACTCTATTAATCCAAATGAAAGTAGAGAGGAAGAGGGGGGCCTGGGTGTCTCAGTTGGTTAAGTGACTTTGCCTCAGGTCATGATCACACAATTTGTGGGTTCGAGCCCTGCATTGGGCTCTGTGCTGACAGCTCAGAGCCTGGAGGCTGCTTCAGATTCTGTGTCTCCCACTCTCTCTGCACCTCCCCCACTCACACTCTCTCTTAAAAATAAATAAACATTTAAAAAATTAACAAATATCTTTCAATGTATCCCTTTCCTGCTTACACACAGAATAGGTTTTTATGTCAGTAACTGAGAATAGTGATCAATACAACCTTGATTTTCTTTCTTCCTTCTTCCCTCCGTATCTTGCTTTCTTTCTTTTCCACTCTGCATGCATTTCTTAAGTGATTCCGTAACTGCAATTATTATTTTTATGTTAAAGACACCTGAATCATATGACCCATGCAAATTTGTTTCTTAAGCTTGATATCCATAACTAAATTATGTTCTGTACCTTTCTGCTTCATTTGTTCATTAAACAAGTAAGAAGTATGTGTTCACCACATGCCAACATCCTACTAGGTTCTGGAAACCCAAAGTTAAAGTCAGACTCTGTCTTTTCCTCATGAAACCTGACACTTAGTGGGTCAGGAGACATGGTCAGTGTATACATGCAAAAGTGCAATTTTGACAAGTGCTGCAAAGGAGAAGTGCATGGTGCTCTAGGTGCTGTGAAAGAGGTGCTTGATCTAGACAGGCCAGTAAAGGCATCTTTCCTTGAGACACTCGCTTTTAAAGCTGCACTTGATAGAATGGGAGAGTTGAAATGAGTATTGAAGAGCATTTCTGGCAAAAACAGAGCATGACATGCAGAGCCTGTTGAGGAAAGACTACGATGCAGTTGAGGACTGAAATAACCCACTGTTTGTTGAAGTGGCGCAGAAGCAGGGATAAGAAACAGGAAGGTGGTATATGATATCAGAACTTGGCCATTTGGGGATTTGTAGGCCCATTTAAAGATCTGTAGTTAATCCCAGGAACAGCAGGATTATTGAAAGATTTTAAGTAGGATTATGGTGGGAGGTGACAAGATCAGATGTATATACTAAAAAGCTCAGTCTGGCTTCAGAGAAGAAGAAAGAATGCAGTAGCAAAAGAGTGAAAGCAAGTGGATCAGTTTGGAGCCTCTAAAGTTACCCAAACAAGAGATGGTAAGGTTAAATAAGAGGGCTGGTTGGGATGTAAGGAATTGGACAGATTAAAGAGAGCTCATTATGTGTATTGAACTTTGCAGCAAGGATATAGAAAGTAAAGAAAATAACACATGCATGGATGTTAATGCCGTTCACTGACAGCGAACTCTGTAGAAAAGATCAGGAAAGCCTTACAGTTATCTCAAACTCAAAAAGTCTAAAAGGAACATATCGCTTTCCACTTGATACTAGCTCTTGTTTCTCTAGATCATTCCCTCAACTGCTCAGTTCAGACAGCTCTCTTTTCTAACCACCAGTCTAACATTAAATGGTTTCGAGTCTATCTACCAAATGTCTCATTTCTAGGTGAATTGCGATCATCTCACCAGAACGTCATCTCTTCTCTCTTGTCACTGCCTCTAATATTGTTTCTATCTTCTCTGTGTTCCACACTTTAGCCCAACAAGTCTCTCAAAAATGCAAAACTGACCATGGTGTCTGTCTTATTAAAACCCCTTTTTCCAATGGCTCCCCATTGTTTATAGAAAAATCATTAATCATCTAAACTCACCTATAAATCCCTGCACGGTATGAACGTTGTTAACTTCTTTAGCCCCACCTCTCGCCAACCAGCACACTTTGAAGTGTACACTTCTGAAGAATACAACCACTGCAAATTTCTTTTGTTTTCAAGACTGGTTCATGCATCCCTTCCATCCCTATGTATGTTATTTCCTTCACCTGGAATATTTCCATGGTATACTCTTTCAATACATCCCTGCTCTTCCTGGCCTACCCCTGCTTTGTCACCACTTCCCCTCTACTGTTTAAGTGACTCTTCTTTGAGGTCTTTAGAATAGTGTTTAATTTCCACATAATCAGCACTGTATTATATTGGCACCATGTTTTAAATGCCTACTTACATATTTGTCTTCTTTTTTCGATTATGAATTATTGGAGGGCAAGGACAGACATTACTGTTTCATCAGCAACTTACAGCACTTAAAATGTAAACCGAATTGAAATTGAATTAGCTATTCATCCTTAACCCCATAGCTTTGACATAAACTCAAGGAAACAAATAAGGACATGTATGCAGGTAACAAATTTATGTGTGCCTTTTGAGGTCTAGTACCTAATGATTTTAAATATCTACAATCTGATCCATTGATGATAGAAATATCTAGACAAATAAAATTAGTATTGCTTACTTTTCAGCAAAGATAAAATAATTCATATGATGAAGTCATATATTTGATTTTATGTATTCATGTATTTGATTATATGTATTACAATATTTTGTTATGATCTTTATTGTTTGACAGGTTACTTTTCAGAAAGTTTGAACAAGTCTGTTTAATATTATTTCAGTCCAGATACAGAGTCCTTGCTTGCCTAATTAAAGGTAATTTATCGCAGGAAAAAAAACTTTTTAGTTTTTCCTTTTGCATTTATTTAAGCATATTATGTTGCTCTTTGGTGCCACCTAATGATCAAAGGTGATACTTCCTCCTGAAAAGAAAGGAATCAAAATCAAAATAGATCTATTGTCTCTTCTCAAATCTATAGGGTAAAGGGGGATTTAGTCTCCCTTGGTTGTGTGTGTATGTGTGTGTGTACGCGTGTGCGCACGTGCACGCACGTGTGTGACAGAGAGAAAAAGAAGAGAAGGAAGTGGAAGGGAGAAGTGGTAGTACTTTGTAGTTTCCCTGGCCTATTCTTTTTTTTTTTTATTTACTTATTTATTTTGAGAGAGAGAGAGAGTGAGCATGAGCAGAGGAGAGGCAGAGAGAGTAGAGAGACAGAGAGAATCCCCAGCAGGCTCTTCACTGTCAGCACAGAGCCCCATGTGGGGCTCAAACTCACAAACCCTGAGATCATGACCTGAGCCAAAACCAAGAGTCAGATACTTAACCAACTGAGCCACCCGGGTGCCCCAATCCATTCATTTAACTTTGCTTTGCCACCACAACTCTTTCCCAGACACAAAATTCAAGTATTTTCATTTAGAATGGATGGAAGACACCTAACCTAAAAAGCAAAACTTGAAACTTTCTCAAGACTTGGAACATCTTTTTCCACAAAAGTGTGTGGAATTAAAATAAATCATGAAGTCTGGATCTCCTCTTAGCTTTCAATGTTTCTTCTCTGATGCTTCCATTAAGAATCCTTAAGTTTTACCTCTTCCTACTGGAACTAAAGAGAATATCAGTTGTATCATCATCAGAAATCAAAACATCAGGGCACCTGAGTGGCCCAGTCCGTTAAGCCTTGGACTCTTAGTTTTGGCTCAGGTCATGACCTTAGGGTCATTGGATTGAGTCCTGCATCAGGCTCTGTAGAGCCTGCTTGGGATTCTTTCTCACTCTCTCTCTTTCTGTGCCCCTCCTCCACTCTCTCTCTCTCTCTCTCTCTCTATCTCAAAATAAATAGATAAACTGAAAAAAATTAAAACATCAACAATTATTTTTTCTTTGAATATTTAATACACGTCTCCTGTGAAACTGTCAAATCTGATACTTATTTTCTCTAAAGTACTAAATAGCTTATTAAGTTTCTTTAAAGAGTATAGTATAATTTAATTGCTTATTAAATTATTGCATTTCTTAATGTTATAATATAGCATTCAATAATCATTAATGAAACACAATCAAAATCATGTTATTGATGTTTTCTTTTTATTTTTTTATTAGAACCATATTTGTCAGGGGTATCTTCATTTCATGTAGTTTTTAATTTACTGGCAAAAACAAAGGTGTTCATAGATGTCTTCATCACTTTTGTTTTATAAATCAGTTGTTCTCATTTGCAATATTGTTTATACATGTGATATTTTTAGCTTAGTCCATTTTCCTTTGATTTCTTCAATTCTAATCTTAATTTCAAATGAAAAAGTTGCTTGCTTTTGTTTTTCTACCCTGACTACTCTGTCATTTTCTGCTGTTATTTGTAATTGAGTTCTGCATACATGGCGTTTATTCTGATATATTATTCTTTTTCTAACTTCTTTTAAGTTGAATTATTATCTCATTAATTGTTTAAGAGCCTTTTAATCTTAGAACAGAAAATTCATATTTATAGAAAAATTGTGACCATGGATATCTCATATATCCCACACCCAATTTTCTCTTCTATTAACATCTTGTGTTAGAATCATGTGTTTGGTACAGTGAATCAACTAGTATTGATACATTATTATTAACTGAAGTCCATATTTGATTCAGATTTTCTTAGTTTTTACTTAGTGTCTTTTTTTCTATTCCAGGATTCTAAGATATCAGATTATATTTAGTTCTTAAGTCTTATGAAGAGCTATTCTTACAGTTGTAACACTTTTTTTTTTCTTTTTTGATGACCTCGATAATTTTGAGGAGTAACTCTCAGGTATTTTGTAGAATGTCTCTGTTGGCATTTATATGATGTTTCCTCATCATTGGAGTGGAGTCATGAGTTTTGGGGGGGAACAGTACACAGGTCAAGTGCTATTTTCACTTCAGCATATCAAGGATATATACTACTAACATGATTTGTCACTGTCGATGTTACAAATATGACAACCTGCCTTGGATCTCATCCCCTCCTGAGTTTCTGATTCAGAAAAACTAAAGTAGACCAACAAGTTCCCAGGTGACACTGACACTGCTAGTCCAGGGAACCCACTTTGAGAACTTTGTAAAGGAAAAGAATGAATTAAGGGCAGTGACTGACCCATAGAAGATAGTGAATTTTACTCTCTATACATTATCCTCAATCAGCCTGATTTAAACACACAAAATGAAAAAGAACTTTGAAATACTATTTAGAAAGACGACTAGTATGAATTCTGGGACAATCATCATGGCTCTCTTACCTTTTAGGTGAAAGGTGTGTGCATTTCTTATCATTTTTGTGATAAGACTTCCTTATATACCAAATATAGATGATAATTCCATTGACTTTATAGAGTTTTCCAAGCGTTGAGATAGTACTTGGCACATGGTAGCATCCAATCCATGTTAGCTAGTAATATAAGACAGTGGTAATGTCTCATAAAAATGAGAGGGAAAACTACTAAGTGAGTATATTTTCCTAGTAAACCCTAGAAAAAGAATAAATCTGATTTCTTTATATTTTTCAAAGACAACCAGGGCTAGTAAAATGAAAGACTAGATTATTAACAATGGTTCCATTCTTAATAAAATGAGAGGTGAAAAAAATATAAATAAGATTTCTATTTATAACCAAGTTGTATTTATGGAATTGATTATGCCTGAAATTGCAAATGGCTTGTTTTACTTAAGCTTGTCCTTACAGAGCTGCATAACGTCTTACAATCTGACCTAATGTGTGATATGCACATTCACAAATAACTCCAATTGTGACATTACTGAAAACATAGTATAATACTTTGAGTGGATTGATACTAGTCCTTAATTCGTTCCTCTGCTTAACTTGTCTGTTGATGTGATCTTTGGAATGAGTTAGACCCATGGTTTTGAAATTTAACATACTTCAGAAACACCTAGAAGGCTAACTAAAATGCAAGTGCTCCACTTTAGAGTTTTTGATTCATTGAGTTGGTGGTGGGGTCCAAGAATTTGCATTTCTCAAATCTGTAGATGATATCGATGCTGCTGGTCCAGGGATATCAAATTCAGACAACTGTCTGGTTAAAACTGTGTGGAAAGACTATTCAAAACCTATAGTATCTTATAATTGTTTAACAATTTATGATGCCCTTTGAGATATGGGGTCTTCCATTGTCTGAGACTTGTAAGGACTCATCTTCCCAATCACCTACTTCCATTACCCTCTGGGAGAAAAACTGCAAGGTAACCATCCTTATGGGTGCGGCTAGAAGCTTCACGAAGTTAAAAGCTAACCACTTCTATTTTCTTACTTATTCTTCAAGCTTTGTTCTCATCATTGCTCCAAGGAAAGCCCTCTCACAAAAGCAGCCAGTGACCTCATCTCTCTTTCCCTGAGCCCGTAGTTTCATCACAAATTTGTAAAAGTCAGGCCTTTTGCCTCCTTCCTCAAACTTGTCTATTCTATCCTGAAATCGGTGCTAAATAAACAAATAAAAATGTCATTTTTTTAATCTATTTTTTAAAATTTATTTGTTTGTGAGGAGAGAGAGAGAGCATGAGCAGGGGAGAGGCAGAGAGATAAGGAGAGAGAGAATCCCAAGCTGGCTTCATGCTAACAGAATGGCTCAAACCCACAAACCATGAGATCATGACCTGAGCCAAAATCAGGAGCCAGGTGCTTAACTGCTGAGCCACCCAGGTGCCCCTGAATCTATTTTTCAAATCAGTATTTGAATAAGTTCCATTTTTAGTATTTCAATGTCTTTTTTCCTTGAGTCTTTTTTTTTTCTAGAACAGTATCAACTACCTTTGTCATTGTTGTTGAAACATGGAAAAATTATTTTTAATTATTCTAATATTTTTTAAAAATTTTAAATGTTTATTTATTTTTGAGAGAGAGAGAGGGAGAGACACAGAGAAAGGCAGAGAGGAAGCAGGGGAAGAACAGAGAGAGAGGGAGACACAGAATCTGCAGCAGGCTCCAGGCTACATGCTGACAGTAGAGAGCCCGATGCAGGGCTCAAACCCACCAACCCTGAGATCATGACCTGAAGTGAAGTGGGATGCTTAACCGACTGAGCCCTCCCAGAACCCCTATTCTTCATATTTTATTATATAGACATTTTATTATAGAGTACAAATATTTCCTTAAAAATACTCTGAGTTCTCTTTGATAATATGATTGAAATATTTATTTTTTATATTCAATCTTCTTATGATCTGATAATCTTTTGTTATAGTGTTACCTAGAAATTAAAATAAACAAGCCATTTTAGGAAACATGTATTTCCACCCACTAATATAGCACTAATATATTTATACATCATACAAAATACATATCCTCAATGAAACCAATTATACACATTTTTGTTAAGGTAATCCAAGAAATATTTTATGGAAAAATAAAAATTGAAGGGGAAAATTACTTGTAACTTAGATTTCTAATGTCTTCTAAATAACATAAACTCTACAAATCATACTGTTGCCTTTCCAATCAGTCATGCTAATAATAAAACTTAGAACTGGCTCTGAACATGATATTGATTTATTACATTTTAAACCATTTTCTTAAAATAAAGGCTAATTTAAATCCTATTTTACATCTATGGGGCGCCTGGGTGGCTTAGTCGGTTAAGCGTCCGACTTTCGCTTAGGTCATGATCTCGCAGTTCGTGGGTTCGAGCCCCGCGTCGGGCTCTGTGCTGACTGCCAGCTCAGAGCCTGGAGCCTGTTTCAGTCTGTGACTCCCTCTCTCTCTGACCCTCCCCTGCTCATGCTGTCTCTCTCTCTCTCCTAGAAATAAATAAAAATTAAAAAAATTTAAAAAAAATAAATCCTATTTTACATCTTTACATAAGATTATATTGCATTAACGTTGTGGGAAATAAGTTTAGGAATTCCCTGAGCTTGCACTGATTAGACTACCGATGGGCATGGGCTAGGTTGCCCCGTGGAGCTAATTAGCAAAAGAAAGGTGCCTTGTTGACCCTGAGGTGGCATGCTCTGTCTGTCTTTCTTGTCTCCTAGGCCAGTTTATGGAAACAGAGGTGATGCCTAAAGTCTGCTGTAAACAACCTTCCACAGGCCAGATTATGTTTTGTATTAACCCAAACCTCTAACACTCCATATTTTCAAAATCTTCTTTCCCTCACGCTCATGAGTTAATGTTCACAGTTTCATTGTCTCTTTGTGCACATCCACCTGTTACGGAATCTGGTCTGCATCACTGGCAAAATAACCACGTGGCACTTGGAGATCTTGGAAGGGAGGAGATTTATTTTACACCGTGAGCTCAGAGGAGATCATTCTCCAGAGATCTGAGCCCAGAGCATCAGCAGAGGGAATAATTTATAGCCTGCTACTTCTGCATTTCTTACTAATGCATGACAAGCAGAGTGGGAAGGGGAATCCGGAAAGGGGAGTCTTTGATCAGGAACAGGAATTTCCTTATCAGTCCTGTAGGCCATCTTATAACAGATTTTTCCCTATCACATCAAGCTTGGAAGCCTTCTGATCCTAATAAAAATGAAGCAAGGACCCTTAATCAGGGCTCTTGTCTTTTTCTGTACATCAGGCTTTTTAATCCTGCATCCCACTTTCTTGCTGGACAAGAAAGAACTCCAGACCCAGAGTCTATGACATAAAATGACTTTACGTGAAAGGTTTGTTATATCATGGCAGAAAGTCTAAGAAACATTCTTTAACATTCATGTAATATGTTATGGATAGTTCAAAATTCAGTTATGTCTTCTAGTATATACCAAATATCCCAATAACAAGCACAAAATTTTGCAATGTTAATCTCTATTTTGACAGCAAAGATATTTAATATTTGTTGTTATTGCCTTTGGAAAATACATTGACTTTCAAAAACATGTAAATTACTCATAGTAACTGGGGATAAATTTAAGTAGTACAAAAAATTTATCACTTGTGATTGAATCTCTACAAGCTAGTTTTTGTTTGTTTAATAGACAATTTTTTATTTTTTACTTTTTAAATGGTTTTTTAAATTTATTTCTAAGAGAGAGAGAGAGAACGTGAGCAGGGGAGGGTCAGAGAAAGAGAGATACAGAATCTGAAACAGGCTCCAGCCTCTGAGCTGGCTGTTAGCACAGAGCCCAACACGGGGCTTGAACCCACAAACCGTGAGATCATGATCTGAGCTGAAGTTGGACGCTTAACCAACTGAGCCATAGACAATTTTTTAAAGATAATTCCTACGTTTACAGAAAAATTTCACAGAAAGGCACCTGAGTTGCTCAGTTGGTTAAGTCTCCGACTTCAGCTCAGGTCATGATCTCACGGTTCATGGGTTTGAGCCCCATGTCTGGCTCTGTGCTGACAGCTCAGAGCCTGGAGCCTGCTTTGGATTCTGTGTCTCCCTCTCTGCCCTTCCCCTGTTCATGCTCTCTGTCTGTCTCTCAAAAATAAATAAACATTAAAAAGTTAAAAAAAAAAAAGAAAAATTGCACAGAAATTACATAGAGTTCCAAAAAATCCTCATGGAGTTGGAATCACAAGCTTCACTTATTTTAGACTGGTTTCAATTACCAATATGAATTGAAAGTTCCTCCATGTCTTTTCATGGTTTGATAGTGTGTTTCTTCCTACTACTGAATAATGTTTAATGGTATGACTGGGCTGCAGTTTGTTTTTCTGGTCACCTATCGATGGACATCTCGGCTGCTTCCAACTTCTGGCAATTATTAATATAGCTGCTATACATATTCATGTACAAATTTTTGTATAGACCTAAATTTTTAAACTCATTTGGGTAAATACCTAGCATGATTGTTGGCTCAGATGGTAAGATATATATTTTTTATATAGTTTTGTGTGTATATATGTATATTTTTTTTGTAACCTCTCTTCCAAAAGGACCACATTATTTTGCATTCTCATCAGCAATGAATAAGAGTTCCTTATGCTCCACGTCCTCACCAGCATTGGGTGTTTTCAGTGTTTTGGATTTTTGTTACTCTAATAGATGTGTAGTAATATATCTCACAATTGTTGTAATTTGCAATTTACTGTTATGTAACACTGTTTTATGTACATGTTATATAATACTGAACATCTTTTCATAAATTTATTTGCCATCTACATGTCTTGCTTTTTGAGGTGTCTGTTCAAATCTTTTGTCCATTTTTTTAAGGAGGTCATTTTTTAATTTTGAGTTTTGAGAACTTTTTGTACATTTTGAATAAAAATTATTTATATGGCTACTTTTTAAAGCAGTATTTACTTTTGTTAAAAATGTTGAAAGTATATATATTTTTAAAAAGGTGTTCTTTTACCTAGTGGAGTACAATTATGAGAACTTAGAACAGTACTTTATTATTAAACATTAAAATATTAAACATATAAAACATTAAGCTATGTTTTACTGAACTTTGAACTTCAGCTCTCATATTTCTGCTGCAACGTCACCAAGCCTATTTATTTTTTATTAATACACAACATTAGAATATTTTAAAAATCGAAACTGTAGTGGAAATCTTGGAATAACATTATTTGCTAATGGTAACATCTTAAAAATAGTTCTACTTCCAAATACCACTTTAAAACTATTTCTTTCTTTCTTTTTTATTTTAGGGGTGCTGGGTGGCTCAGTCAGTTAAGCATCCAACTCTTGACTTCAACTCAGGTCATGAGCTCATAGTTCATGAGTTCGAATCCTGTATCAGGCTCAGCTCTGTCAATGCAGAGACTGCTTGGAATTCACTCTCTCTCCCTCTCTCTGCCCCTCCCCTTCATGCTCTCTCTCTTTCTCCCTCTGCCTCAAAATAATTAAATAAACTTAAAAACAAAAAAAAATTCTTAAAAAAAAAACCTTAATTATCTGGTACCAGCTTAAGGATTTTTCAATATTCTAACCTTCAACTCTTGGAATCAAAAAGGCATAGGAAGTATTTTTGATTTGTGAGAAACAAAGAAAGGAAGAAAAAAAGAACCAAAATAGCAGTGGTTCCTGAAACCTGGTAAACATGCAACCAAATGTTCATCCGAATATTAAAGCAACATCTTATTTCTCTCTCTGACAGTTTATTAAAAAGGGTGTGGGGTGGGAGCAGGATTTTGTTTTTAGTTTTAGGTGAAAAAAAAACTACTTCATAAGTTCGTATGTTGTAAAAGCTAAGCTTAGGAGGGAACACTATGAATGCAATTAAGAAATAAACCAGGATATCATCTTTCTGGAGTCGCATGGTCTCTGTAAACATAGTTCGTTTGTTTCCCTCATGGTAAAGCACTTGAGATTCTGCCAAGCACTTCCTAACTGCATTCACCCACGTTTATAAATGCATAAAATACTGTCTGCACCATTATTGCTCCAACAAAACCACAGCAAATAATTCCTACTTAGGGGTGTTCTCCTTTCCCCTGGACTACTAGGTACCCCAACCATGGCAAGAAGATAACTGTCATATCTAGGGTGGATCCGGTTATTAATCTGTGCACGTGGTCAGAAACCACCAGCGTTCTAGTAGTTAACATCTTCTAATGATCGACACCATAAACTAATTGAACTATAAGGAAAGATTAGAATCACAATTGCATCATTCCCTTTATAGGATCCCAGGTCCTGGCCTTTGGGGAACCCCACAAAGTGCAGGTAGCATGAGAAATGGCATCGTGGGAGGGGTCAACCATTTCCTAGGCTGCTTCCAACAAGGATCTACAGCTGCCAAGGCACAATACAAGCCTATGGTTGTAGGATGCCTACTGCCTGATCCTCTGTGGCATGGTGTCAACTCACTTACCATTCCAAAATCCCATTTGCCCTTTGGCCACTTCTTGGCAAATCTATCGCTTTAGTTTTTGTCCCAGTAAATGGGCCATTGCCTGGATAGTTGCAAAACATCCAATTATTCTTTCTGCTCTTCTCTCATCCTACCACCAAAGTCACCAGGGTAAGTGTTTTAAAATAGAATTCAGAGGGTTGCCTGGGTGGCTCAGTCAGTTAGATGTCCGACTTCAGCTCAGGTCATGATCTCATGGTTTGTGAGTTCAAGCCCCGCATCAAGCTCTGTGCTAATGTCTCAGAGCCTGGAGCACACCTTGGATTTTGTGTCTCCCTCTCTCTCTCTGCCCCACCCCTGCTCACAATCTGTCTCTCTCTGTGTCTCAAAAATGAATAAATGTTAAAAACAATTTTTTACAAAAAATCGTAAAAAAAAATTAATAAAATAAAACAAAATAAAATGGAATTTGGATCTCTCAGTCCTCTGTTCAGATCCCTGTGATGAGTTCTTTCAGAATAGCCCAAGACGTTGCAGCGGGCTGCAAAACCTTCCATCTGGCTCCCCATCTCTCTTAACTCACCTTCTCCTTGTCCCTTTGTCTCCTGCATCCATACTAACCTCACTGTTCCCTAAAACATACTGGACACATCTTTGACTTGGCACATTTATACTAACTGTGACCTCTTTCCTGGACCGCTATTCTCCAAAATACCTTTAGGGTTCACTCAGCTTACTCAGATCTCCGTTCAAATGCTGCCTCCTCCAAAAGGACCTGGCCACCGTGTTGAAAAGAAACTCCTCACCCTACCTCCTACTATCCTTTTTTAGTTTAAAATTTAATGTTAATTGCTATTTGACTTTCTAAATACTTTCTGGTTTATCTGTCTATTGTCTGCCTCATCCCAACAGATTGTGGGGATTAGGCCTGTTTTTCGGTGCCAACTATGTCCTTAATAGGCACATGTGAAATGAAGCAAGTGAAAATAATGTCTTTCAATCTGTGTACTAAAAATGATAGGATTTTAAAGACCAGCAGGGAGACAGCCACTTTCGACCTTGTCACAGAAGTTATACTCTCAATGGAATGAATATTGGTGCTGTGATAAGCTTTTAATACCTATATTTGTTCGTATTATCTGAAAGTAAATGTGAAATTCCTGTAGCAGAGATCAGGGGTACTATTACTGGTGATAATCTTCCCATTCCCCCTTCTCTCTGTCTTTCTCCTGAAGCAATGTGATACGAGCAAGACAGACTGCAAATGCAAAGGCAGTTTTTGCACTACAGGAGAGGAACCTACAAAAAGTATGCATTTGGGAGTTTATATTCATGTCAACCTTCTCTGGTCTTGAGAGATGAAAAGAAAACTTAATCTCCCCAGTCTAAACAAATTACAACTGGGAAAGGAAGAGGAGGGTTTCAAGGTATTTATCCTTTGGAATGTAAAGGAAAAAGTCCTAGAGCTTTGCAAAAACAGGAAAGTTTCCAGATTCCAGGTTTTGATTCTACTCCCCTTTAAAATGTAAACACATATATCCAAGAGAGAGTTAATCTCAGTTCTCACTATCTATTCAGCCATCGTTTAACTCCCAACCCTTGTTTGTTGACCTACATCCCAGATTTCTTTGTTCAGAAAGCCTTAACCATAGAAAAAAATAAAAATATTTTCTCTAGTGTCCTGCCATCCAGTCATTTTTTTGTCTATTCTGTTTACTTCTACTGAGTATTTTTACTCCTTCTTTTCTACAAGTTCTTTTTAATTTCCCAGGGAATTCACTAATATACACCCACATACACAGATCTATACCATCATATAATATAAATCCAAAGAATTAGATAAAGCAAAGCCACTATTTGATGCCACACAATTTCACATATTTTTTCAGAGGTCCTTGGAGATCAATTCGCAAATATTTGCTTGTATGTGTATATATACTAAGACACATACATATATTAAGAAATATATAATGTTTTTGTTTATTTTCCAGTAAGGAGAACACATTGTTTCCCCCAGTTTTTTCATTTTTGTAACTCAAGAATATCTTGAAGAAAATTTATTTCTATATATATATATATATCATTATTTTTTTAAGTACTAAGTCTTGTATCTGTTCTTCTCCCTCTTTTTTTTAAAGGTGGAAAAGGAGCAGAAAAGGGGAAACTATTTGCAAATAATGTATTGTTTCAGGCAAAGTTGCCTTCCTAAAAGGAAGGGAGGGCCTATGGAGTGGGTAACCGCACTAGTGCTATGAAGGTAATTCCAGGTTGACTGGTTAGTGTTACATTCTGGGGAGGGGTGGAGGTTGAAAGTGCAATTACCTTAGGTAGTAAGTCTTAGTTTGCTGAGGTGGTGTTTAGTACCAGTGACTCCATTCTGAGCCTGATATCTCCTTTTTGACATGAGGAATAACCTGAAATGAGAAAAATAATCAAAACCCTCTTATCCTCTACCAAGTTCTAGCAAGGTTGGCTCAAACACTAGGCGTTGCTGATGGAAATCTTTTATCTGTAAGTGATCAAGGATGAGGAGAGTGAAGATATTTACTACTCTTCTCTGTACTCCCTTGTACTTTGCCATTATGATAAATGACACTTTCTGGTACCGTTATCATAGGGTGGGCTTCTTAAAGGTAACATCTACCTTTGATTACACTATGTGTGTCCAGTGACTAACATGATGTCTGACACTTAGTTGATGCTCAGAAATTGTTTCTTGAATCAATTTTTTAATGTTTTATTTATTTCTGAGAGAGAGAAAGACAGCATGAGCAGGGAAGGGTCAGAGAGAGAGGGAGGTACAGAATCTGAAACAGGATCCAGGCTCTGAGCTAGCTGTCAGCACAGAGCCTGACGCGAGGCTCGAACCCACAAACCATGAGGTCATGACCTGAGCCGAAGTCGGATGCTCAACCGACTGAGCCACCCAGGAACCTCTCTTGAATGAATTTTTAAATAATTGTTTGAACTGCAGCAACAAATGAATCTTAGATTCATATCCTCTCAACAGAACTTTAAATAACTATGGAAATTAATAGAATTGACTACCTTTAATCTTTCTGATCATTTTTGGTTTTTATTGTGCTACAAGTCAGAAATTCAAAAATAAAATGTTGTCTTGTCGATCTAGTAGCAGATACTAATATGTGAGAGCAGCATAATCCTGTACTGCTTGTACCAAAGACTCTCCTTGACCAACTTTAGTCAGGCTCCTCTGAGCCCTCTACTCAACAAGGCCTGGTCTTGGGCTTCATCTCAGTGCTAGTGGCATCTCGTTTTGACAGGAATCCCTCTAAGTCAACTTAGTAAGAAACCCCCATACTTAATATCTAATTACTCTCAATATCTGACCAATCCATCCCCTTCTATCTGCCAGGGTAATATCTGATCACCCTGTTTACCTTCAGCCAGAGCTTTCTTTGGTCAGTTTGGTGAAGAATTGCATTCTACCATCTTAGTAATTTGTCATCCATTGACCCCTTCCCATAGTGCTCCTTATAAATCCTCATCTTTCCTTGCTGTATCAGGAGGAGGGCCCAATCTCTCTCCCCTACTGCAACATCCTAGTGCAATAATCCCTATACCCATTGCAATAGTCCTGAATAAAGACTGTGTCTGCCTTACAGTCTTTAACAAGTTTCATGAATAATTTATTCTTTAAAACTAGCATAGCCTAAAGGCTCAGAAAATTCTGGATTTGATCAGGTAGCACAAAGTTTTCAACAGTAAATTCTTCTTCCTCCCTCCTTCCCTCCCTCCGTTCCTTCCTTCCTTCCTTCCTTCCTTCCTTCCTTCTTTCCTTCCTTCCTTCCTTCCTGGCCCTACACCAAATATGGGGCTTGAACTCATGGCTCTGACATCAAGAGTCACATGCTTTACTGACTGAGCCAGCCAGTCACTCCCTCTACTTCTACATATAGAAATGTACTACATGGATAAGAAAATAATTCAAATAATGAAAAGTTACAGTTTTTACATTCAAAGAGCTGGTATTTACATAACTAATTAACCAGGGACTTTTCTTTTTATAGTGACACTGTATCAATTTTTTCAAAAAGTTCTCAGATAGTAAGGCTTAAGTAAGATCCTAAATACTCAAAGTTTAGGGGCACCTGGGTGGTTAACCGTCTGACTCTTGATTTCAGCTCAGGTTATGATCTCATGGTCATGAGATTGAGCCCCACATCAGGCTCTGTGCTGGGCATGGAGCCTGCTTACTATTCTCTTTCTGCCTCTCCCTCTGTCCCTCTCCTGCTCTCTTTCTCTCTCTCAAAAAAAAAAAAAATCTCAAAGTTTAAAATTTTTATATTTATTCATATGCCTTCTTTTTCTATAATATATCACAAAAGAATAAAATTTAAGAAATAAGAGATTATTTCTAAGATTATTTCTAGATTATTTCATTTCATCTATTAAAATACTTTTGTTTCTATTTTTTATACAACGATTATGTAGGTCTTTTTGAATTAAAATGTAAATGTGGGGAAAATGCTTACAACATTTGGTGCCAACTTGCTTGTTTAAGATTGGCCAACAGTGATAGTGAAGAAGTAAATAGAAGGGCAAGATGAATACTGTTGATGGCTTAGTAGCCACCATCAATGTTCTGCCTTCCAAGATTAAATGCCAGCTTTGAAATGCAACTATCAGTGCAAGAATGCAAATAATTATGGAACCACCTGTTAGAAGAGATAAGGAATTAAAGCAGCTATTCACAAAAGAACAATAATGACAAGAACAACAAAGATGAAATACCCTACCCATACTGCTGGAATCATGTAAGACTTTGTGAAAAAGAAAATCATGAAGCCCACAAAAGGATGCAAATTAAGACTTCAGTAATTGAAAGATTCTATGATTTTACAAAGGAAGACTCAAACTGAGACACGTGACAATTTTTCCTAAGTTAGCTAAAGTTAGCTAATAAGCATTCGGTCTAAAATAATTTAGTCTAAGTGCATAGCTCTTTGATGGCCTGGCTTAATCCAGGGGTAACGTTTTAAATATCCAAAGGAACAGATAGAATCCACTCCCTTCAAACGACTTTCCATAAATATTTCTTTTCATAACCAAGCTTTTGATAAATACTGGGCAGCAGAGAATTCAAAGTTACTATCTTTGACAAGTTAAATTTAATTTATTTTCTACATGAGCAAGATGTGGAGGCAAGCATGGGGCAGAGGAAGCTGTATGTTCTAACTAGAAAAGAGAGAACACGGAGATCTTCCTGTCCCCTTAAGCCCTCACACTCACTTGTTCAGCAAATGTTGTTACTCATATTAAAGTAACCTGTGATGCTTTTCAACTTACAAAAATTTTAATAATAATTGTCCCTTTCCACTTAGTAGGGGAGGTAAATGTTATTGTCTTTTATACCATGAAATACTAGTGAAGATAATTACCTTGCCGCTGAGTTCATAGTAACCAGAGTGGCAGCCTCAGAATCTGGCCTGTTCTCATTCACTGTCCTGTGTTGTACAGTATTCTATGGAGCTCTCTGGACTTTTGAACAGATAACTACATTTCATTCCTTATCTCAGTGTACTTGCAATTTTGTGACATTGCTGACAATATTGAACTTTACCTAAACTCCATGTTCCTGGAAAAGAGGAGAGGTTGAAGGAATTCCTTCACCATGTTGTGTCCTGGAGAAGGGCTTATTGCAAAGAAACACTCTTCCCCATAGGGCTAATTTAAAATGCAAAGATGCCCTCTTGTTTAAGGACAAAGCCAGGCACAAACCCTCCAGTTTCCTGTTCTTTGCCAGGTAAATGATTAAGCTGAACTGGTTGTCCAGCTCATCAGTAGGAACAAAATACTTGTTAACTAAACTTTGGTTAGGATTCCCTCCTTCCTGCAAGACTCTGAACTGCTACCTTTAACCTGAATTGATTAACAACAGCTCACTCTGAGAATAGGCAGGCTGACCTCAGGGTAAACATTCTCTGATCTTTTATTCCCACCCTCTTACCCCACTTCTCCATGCAAGGCTCTTTGCAGCCTCCTTGACTTCTTTGTGTGAAAGAAAAACCCTGTTGTGTGACTTCTCTCCCCATTCTCAGCTTTACTGAGGCATGACTGACAAGTACAAATTTTATATATTTAAGGAGTGCAATGTGATGATTCGATATAGATATACACTGTGAAATAACTAACCACAATCTGACACTTCTATCATCTCACATAATCATCCCTCCTTTTGTGTGTGTGTGGTGAGAACACTGAAGATCTCTTTCAGCAAATTTAAGTATACAATACAGTACTATTTACATTACTATTTACTATTACTATTTATTTACTATTATACATTAGATACCCAGAATTCATTCATTTTATAAACCGGAAGTTTGTATCCTTTGACCAACATCTCCCCATTGGCCCCTACTTTCCAGCCCCCAGTGTAACCACTATTCTATTTTCTGCTTCTATGAGTTCGACTTTTCAATTCCACATGTAAGTGACATCATACAGTATTTACCTTACTTAACTCTTAAATGCTTACTAATCTCATGGTCAGTATGTTCTTCCTATTGCAAAAGTCCCCCCGACCAGATCTCCTAGCACCTTGCAATAATTCTTTCAAATAAATTCCCTTCTTACTAAGTCCAGATTTGTTTTTGGTTTGGGGAATTCTTTTTGACATTATATGATTTCAATTGTGAAAGAACACTCTCCCTGCAACCACCTGACTGAATGCTTTTTTAAAAAATATATTAATATGACCTTAATATTCCCATGCTCTTAGCTTTAAGTATTGGATTAATTGCTATTGCCCAGTCCTCAAAATATCAGCCCTGAACTTTCACAGCCTTTTATAGTTCCCACTTCTAAGGACATATAGAAGTCTTTACAGTTCTTAGGACTGAAAGAAGAAACTTCAATGTATTATAGAAGTACATTTTCTTTCTTAAATCTGCAAAGACAGATAACTACTAGATTATTTTAGTACCTTCTATACTTTACTAAAGTACAATGTTCTTCCCTTAATCTATATCATATACATCATAACCTATGTTGTTGTGACTATTATTTATTTAGCAGATAGGATCATTTGGAAAAATTTTACTTTATTTTTCAAAACTCCTTTTTTAGTTGGCATTTTTTGAACGAATAGACAACTGCAAAACATCAATGACTTATAATGAGAAAAATTAATTTCTTACTCCTGCTGCTTGAGGGCTGCAACTCAATTATGGCATAGCTGTGCTCTGCTGAATTTCACATGTCTTATTAATTGGAGGACTGAAGGTGAAGGAAGAAGGGTTATCCAGGACATTCTGTTCTTATGGTAAGGGATTAGAGCAAGAGTGACAGCCAAAACACATAAAGGTATTCCAAGCTTTTGTTCAGACATAGCCTATGTCATGTCTACTCATATTCACGTGGAATTCAAAGCAAGTTACATGGTCAATTCTAAGATAATTGGAGTAGAGAACAATATTCTACCTGCAAGTAGCAAGGGCAGTACATTAGTTTCCTCGGCTGCCATAGCAAAAGACCAAAAATTGAAAGGGAAATTTATTTTCTCCCAGTTCTGGAGGCTAGAAGTCCAAAATCAAGATGTCAATAGGGCCATGCTTCCTTTGAAACTGTGGGCAGAATCCTTGCTTGCTTCTTCCTACCTTCTGGTGATGTCCATCAAGACTTGGTATTCCTTGGCTTTGAAGTCCATAATTCCAGTCTCTACCTTTGTCTTCACATGGAGTCTTTCCCTCTTTTCTTTATCATTGTATTCTTATAAGGACATTTTCATATTGGATTGAGGGCCCCCTCCCCACTACAATAAAATATTATCTTGACTAGTTGCATTTGTAATGACCCTAAGGTCACATTTTGAGGTACTAGGGTTAGAACTTTAGTGTCTATTTCGGGAGACACAACTGAACCTATAACAAGTAGAGAGGGGAATACTTTCTTATAAACAAATTATAAATCTACCACCATTTTTCTTCCTTCTGCCCTGTCCCTGACCTTTCAAGGGACTTATCAGAAATTGAGAAAGTAGAGAATGGGTTGAGATTCAAGATGGAATCCTTTCCTAAGAAGTGGCTGATGTAGTAGAAAGTGGGCTGACTACAGAGTGCAGAGCAGAGCAGAAACCCACAGTTGCATGAACAAGCATACGTCTAGGATATTTCTATGACTTTAGATTTTCAGGACTTGTCCCTGGAGTGCCAGTCCCCTGATATGGTTGGCTCTAAGAAAGACTCCTAGGGAACAATTCAAACATAGGAATTATACCTAAGTCTCTACACATGGAAGCAAAACCCCCTGGGTAGGTAAGAATGATTCTGATGCTATATCTTGCCCCTCTCAGAACTGACTAATGTCTAACTAAGTGATTCATCAGAGAGAACTAGTGAAGATAAAGAGAGAGGACATGATGCCATAACTCAATTTTTTAAATGTCACCAGGTTGCCACCAGGTTTGAGAATTATTGGACTAGAAAGCAATTGGTAAAAGTCTAAAAAGCAATATCCTCCCACCCCCAAAAGGATTTCTTATGTATGAGCACAGAAATCCCCCCAACAAGAATCTGATACAAGTCCTATAAGGATACAGCTAAATCCCAGCCCAAGTTTTTTTTTTTTAATTTAATATTTTGTTTATTTTTGAGAGATAGGGACAGAGACAGAGTGTGAGCAGGGGAGGGGCAGAGAGAGAGAGAGAGAGAGGCACAATCGGATTGACTAACCTCACTGGGTTTCTTTCTTTCTTTCTTTCTTTCTTTCTTTCTTTCTTTCTTTCTTTCTTTCTTTCTTTCTGCCTTAAAATGAGGAAAATAGTAAGGTTAATGTAAGGATGAAAAGAGAGATTACTTATGTAAAGTTCTTAGCATAGTTTTGAGATGCATTAAGTCTTGTGAAACATTAGATATTATTATCATTAGTTATGATTTACCAGTTAAACAAATCAAGTAAGGGACTTTTTTGCTTATAACCAAAATCCTGCCTTATGACCCAGATTTCTCATGTTTTTCACATATCTGAATCTTCATCTAATTTCCTCTCATATAGAAATTAGACTTGCTTTTTTTTCCTGTCATTCTGGGAATTAGTCCTGCTTCTGAGCTCCAGATGGTAACACCTAACCAACCCCCTTAGATCTTTCTTAACCTGTCTGGTGGCTGTCTATGTACTTACTGCCTGACTCTTAGAATATCCCATTCTCCAATTCCTGACTCCTGACACCCACATATCTATTACTTCTTACACTATGCTCTCCCAATTCCACTGTTCTAGCACCTTCTGCCTATCTCAGGTGTCATTATTATTATTTTATCAAGATTTCAAATTCAAATCTAAATCACTTTAAAACGAGGACTATGCCATCTTAAAAGGGTTCGTGATTAGCCCATATTATCTCTCTCTTTACCCTAAAGCTTCTTCTTATAGCTAGAATCCAGTATCACGGTATCATCATTCTAGTATCCACCTGCTGACTGAGTCTCGGGATGTAGTTCTACACATCCCTCCATATGCTAAATGTGATGAACACAGATAACTCTACATAAACTGAGTGGCATATAGTAGGTATTCAGCAAATTTCACGATTTCTTCTTCTTCTTGTCATTGTTGCTGCCACAGACGCATCAGTAAAGAGCCCAATTACTAGACATAGGTTAACATGGTACTAGTAACAAAGTTGACTTACTACAAAATACATATAACTATTAATAGTTTTTTAAAATATTTTGTAACCTGTCAAGAATTTGGAGTAGAAAGTTCAGCAAGGGTTAAAATGAAAAAGTTTAAACCTACATGTTGGTATCATCTTTGAGAATTAAACCCATTGAGGAGGAAAGGAATCAAAACAATAAAAAAAACAACAATTGTGATTTCACAATCTTTCCACCAGCTGATACTTGCTTGAATTCAAGAGAGAGAAATTCTCACAAAAATAAATGGATCCACAAAAAATTAGGTCATAATATGAGGATTTTCAAAAGTCTTTACAAAATTTTAAGTGCCATTTTTTAAGATATAACTATATTACACTATTTATGTGATGATGACAAAGGAAGTAAAAGAATATGAATTATAGTCTATTTTACACGTGATTTATTATTTTTTAAATGAACAAGATTGTTGGGGCTCCTGGGTGGCTCAGTTAGTTGGGAAGCCAATTCTTGATTTCAGCTCAGGTCATGGTCTCATGGTTTTGAGATCAAACCCTTTGGCAGGGTCCGCACTGAATGTGGAGCCTGTTTGGGAGCCTCTTTACCTCCCCCATGCTCATGTTCTCTCTCTTTCTCTCTCTCAAAATAAATAAATAAATATATATTTTTTTAAATGTCAAAGGTTGTTAATTAACAATGGAATTTATAAACCAAGAACTTTTATTTTTAGCTTTAAAGCTAACTCTAATAATTGGATAGTAAGAATATATCTAATGGGAATGACAATGAAAGGATAAACTAATAAATTTGACATTGACAAAACATAAATTCAAGATTTTCTTTTACCAAAATTAAACAAAGATGTAAATTATTTAAAAATTCCTGACATTCAAGTATCCAGCATTTCAAAGTACCCATATGCTCAAATAAATGCTTCTAAGAAGTTAGTGCTTATGTCTTTCTTTTGTGATAAGATTCGCCAGGACTTTTCATGAGTGAGAGATTATTGTAGTCACTTTTTTAGGCTTGTGGAATATGAAAAAGGGGGTTATATCAATGCATTAAAATAATCATACCCCTGGTTTCAGCTTTGACATAGATGCAGTATCAGTCACACCATTCTTGCAATAATGACAAAAACTGAACTGGAAATCAACAATTCTTCTTAGATTTATTATAGAAAGGAAGTCACAGGGCAGATTGCAGCCCCCAAAACTGAAGAGACAGAATGCATAGAATGAGAGCCAATGAGAGTAGAAACCACTGGAACTCATAACTGAGAGGAACAATCTCATGGTAACTGATGAAATGCTGGAGACTGAGTGTGGATTAATTTAAGAGTTAAAAGCTCTTAGGAGCTCCATCTTAGAATGCCTATATGCCTTTTGGGAGTTTTACTTCTGGGTGTCTCACTAGCTTATTGTGACAAGTGAATGGAGAAAAATCCCCTTGAGCTTCAGGCAGAGGGAGGGGGAAAAATAACCATTTAAAGATAAACCTAGAGTGTTCTCCACCACAAAGTCTTACTCACTATGGAAAATGATACTATCAGAGACTTTTCGAACCTGGAAGAAGAGAAATATTCAACTACAGCTCCTCTGGCCTTCCTGTCTCATAAATGAGGTAAGGGGAAGACAACAGTGGAGATAAAATAAGGATTTTAGAGATAATTGAAGTCTGTGACACTATAGCACACAATATCCAAAACTGAGAACACTGAATGTTGGTGACAATGTGAATCAATGGTAATTTTCGTTCATTGGTGGTGGGAATACAAAATAGTACAGCTATATTGGCAGTTTCTTACAAAGCTAAACCTGATCTCACTATATGATCCACCAACTGAACTCCTAAGTATTTAACCACATGAGGTAAAGACTTACAGCCACACAAATCCTGCACATGAATGTTAATAGCAGCTTTGTTCATAATAGCAAAGTTGGAAGCAGCCAAGATGTCCTTCAATAGGTCGGGAGATAAATAAACTATGGTAACATTCAGACAACTGGGTAATACTGAGCAATAAAGGAAAATTAGCTTTTAAGTCACCAAAAGACATGAAAGAACCTTGAAAGTGTGTTGCTGAATAAGAGAAGCCAGCCTGAAAAGGCTACATAACTGTTTGACTCCAACTACATGGCATTCTGGAAAAGGCAATTATTACAGAGACAGTGAAAAGATCAACGTTGTCAGAAGTTCAGGGGAGGGAACACAGAATTGATAAGTAGAGCACAAGAGTTTTTAGGGGGTTGAAACTATTCCAAATGATACCATAATGGTAGGCACATGACATTATGCATTTGTCAACACCCATGGAAATCTACAATACAAAAAGTAAACCTTAATGTATAACTATGGACTTTATTTACTACTAATGTATCAATATTGGTTAATAAATTCTAATAAACATAGCACACTAATGCAAGATATTAATAATTAGGGGAAACTATACAGGGAAGAAGAGTTATGTCAGATCTCTCTGTACTATCTGCTCAATTTTTTTGTAAAAGCAAAACTTTTCTAAAAAGTAAAGTCTATTAACTATAATACTTTAAAAAACAGTCACACTACCACCTATTTTCTCACAATTAATATTGAAATCTTGTCATTTATGAAACAGACCCTCAAACTCGACCCAGAAGAAATAAATGTGTGATTCAGAAGGAAAACAAAAAGCTCAGTGGTCACAAATAAGGTCACAAACAACTGTTTGGAAACATTTTGTCACACAGATATGCCAACCTCATATTTGTTTTCAGGATTTTGGAGGCGCCAGTGGTATAATATCAATTCTGCCCGAATTCTAGAGGTCGAGATAAACATTAAAAAAATAGATGTTTATCTAGGATTTTTTTTTTCTAGAATGAGTATACAAAGGGGGAAAGCTTAGACCAAGGACTCAATCATTTTGTAACTTTTGTATTCATTGCTCATAGAGAAAGATGAAGGTTAATTAAGGTGGCCATTTTGCCTGTTTTAGTTTGATCAGCAAGTAAATCCTCACCATTTACAAGATTTTCTTTCCCAATTTTTATATAAATTCTATTTAGTTAAGGGGGGGACCCTGGGTTGCTCAGTTGGTTAACCATCTGTCTTTGGCTCAAGTCATGATCTTGCGGTTCATGGGTTTGAGCTCCCCGTCGGACTCTGTTGACAGCTCGGTACCTGGAGCTTGTTTCAGACTCTGTGTGTGTCTCTCTCTCTGCCTCTCCTCCACTCATGCTCTGCCTATCGCTGTCTTTCGAAAATGAATAAATGTTAAAAATTTTAATTCTATTTAGTTAAAAATACAAGGCTATATTGGTTTTAGGAGTAGAATTAGTGATTCATCACTTACATACAACACCCAGTACTCATCACAAGTGCCCTCCTTATTATCCATCACCCTTCTAGCCCATCTTCCACCCACCTCCCTCCATCAACCCTCAGTTTGTTTTCTATCTTTATGAGTCTCTTATGGTTTGTTTCTCTCTCTCTCTCTCTCTCTTTTTGCCTTTACCATATATTCACATGTTTTATTTCTTAAATGCCACATACGATTGAAATCATATGGTATTTGTCTCTCTCCGACTGACTTATTTCACTTAGCACAATACATTCTAGTATCATCCATGTCTATGCAAATGCAAGATTTCACTCTTTTTGTTGGCTGAGTAATATTCCTTTGTGTGTGTGTGTGTGTGTGTGTATCACATAGTCTTTATCCATCCATCAGTCTGTGAACATTTGTGCTCTTTGCATAGTTTGGTTATTGATGATACGCTGCTATAAACGTCGAGGTGTATGTACTCCTTGAAATCTGTATTTTTCGACCCTTTGGGTAAATATCCAGTAGTGCAATTGCTGGATTATAGGTTATCTCTGTTTCAAACCTTTTGAGGAAGCTCCATACTGTTTCCAGAGTGGTGCACCAGTTTACATTCCCAACAATAGTGTAAGAGGATTCCCCTTTCTACACATTCTCACCAACCCCTGCTATTTCCTGAGTTATTTTAGCCATTCTGACAGGTGTGAGGTGATATCTCATTGTAATTTTAATGTGTATTTCCCTGATGATGAGTGATGTTGAGCATCTTTTCAAGTGGCTGTTAGCCATCTGTATACCTTCTTTGAAAAAGTGTCTACTCATGTCTTCTGCACATTTCTTCACAGGATTATTTGTTTTGGGGTGTTGAGTTTGACATATTCTTTATCAATTTTAGACACTAACCCTTTATCAGATATGTCATTTAAAAATATCATCTCTTATTCTATAGGGTGTCTCTTGGCTTTGTCGATTGTTTTGTTCACTGTGCGGAAACATTTTATCTTGAGGAGGTCCCTATAGTTCATTTTTGCTTTTGTCTCCCTTGCCTCTGGCAACGTGTCTAGTAAGAATTGGCTCTGGCTGAGGTCAAAGAGGTTTCTACCTGTTTTCTCTTCTAGGATTTTGATGATTTCCTATCTCACATTTGTGTCTTTCATCCATTTTCAATTAAGTTTTGTGTATGGTTTAAGAAAGTAGTCCAGTTTCATTCTTCTGCGTGTCACTGTTCAGTTTCCCTAACACCATTTGTTGAAAAGACTGTTGTTTTTCCATTGGATATTTTTTCATGCTTTGTCAAAGATTCGTTGACCATTGAGTTTTGAGTCCATTTCTGGGTTTTCTATTTTGTTCCCATGATTATATATCTTTTTTTTGTGCTAGTACCATAGTGTCTTGATCACTATCACTTTGTACTATAGCTTGAAGTCTGGAATTGTGATGTCTCCAGCTTTGCTTTTCTTTTTCAGGATTGCATTGGCTATTCAGGGTCTTTTGTGGTTTCATACAAATTTTTTAAGATTATTTGTTCTAGCTCTGTGAAAAATGCTGGTGTTATTTTGGTAGGGACTGCATTGAATGTGTAGACTGCTTTGGGTAGTACAGACACTTTAACAATGTTCTTTCAATCCATGAGTATGGACTGTTTTTCTATTTCTTTGTATCATCCTCAAATTCTTTTGAAAGTGTTCTATAGTTTTCAGAGTACAGAGTACATATTTTCCTTCTTGGTTAGGTTTATTCCTAAGCATCTTATGGTTTTTAGCGCAATTGTAAATGGGATTGGTTCCTTGATTTCTCTTTCTGCTCCTTCTTTATTGTACAAAAATGCAGCAGATTTCTGTACACTGATGTTATAACCTGCGACTACTGAATTCGTATGTTAGTTCCAGCAATTTTTTGGTGGAGTCTTTTGGGTTTTCTACAAAGAATATCCTGTTGTCAGCAAGTACTGAATGTTTGACCTCTCCCTTGTCGACTTGGATGTCTTTTATTTCTTTTTATTGTCTCATTGCTGAGGCTAGGACTTCCAGTACTATATTAAATAACAGTGGTGAGAGTGGACATCCTTGTCATGTTCCTGATCATAGAAGAAAAGCTCTCAGTTTTTCCCCATTGAGGATGACATTAGCTGTGGATCTTTTATATATGACCATTGTGCTGCTGAGGTATGTTCCCTCTATCCCTATTTTGTTGAAGGGTTTTATCAGGAATCAAAAAGTGTTTTGTCTGATGCTTTTTCTGCATCTATTGAGAGGATCCTATGGTTCTTATATTTTCTTTTATTAATGTGGAATGACATTGATTGATTTGCAAATACTGAACCACTCTTGAAACGCAAGAATAAATCCCACTTGATTGTGGTGAACAATTCTATTACTGTACTGTTGGATTCGATTTGCTAGTACCTTGTTGAAAATTTTTGCATCCATGTTCAGCACAGAGATAGGGCTATAATTCTCCGTTTCTAGTAGGGTCTGTGTCTGGTTTTGGAATCAGATAATGGCCTTGTGGAATGAGTTTGGAAGTTTTCTTTCCATTTCTGTTTTTTGGAAAATTTTCAGAATAATAGGTGTTAACTCTTTTAAATGTTTGGTCGATTTCCCCTGGAAAGTCATCTGGCCTTGGACTTTTGTTTGCTGGGAGATTTTTGATTACTGATTCAATTTCTTTGCTAGTTATGGATCTGCTTAAATGTTCTATTTCTTCCTGTTTTAATTTTAGTAGTTTGCATGTTTCTAGGAATTTGTCCATTTCTTCCAGATTTCCCAATTGGTTGGCATATAATTTTTCATAATATTCTCTTATAATTTTTTATATTTTGTGGTGTTGGTTGTGATCTCTCCTCTTTAATTTGTGATTTTATTTATTTAAGTCCTTTCTGTTCTCTTTTTATTTACAAGATTTTCTAAGACTTCAATCTATTTTGGCCTTTCAAAGTTACCAGCATCACATGAGGAGAAGCATTTGAACATCTTTGCAACCAGCTGTTTACAAGTGAAAGATAAGAGAGATGACCTGAAGGCTAAACCTGTTCTGGTTAGCTTGTACTTGTATCTTGACTTTTTGGGTAAAAGATTATTTTTGGTAAAGAATAATGGAAGTCTCACAGATCCATATCATTAAAAAATAATAGGGGCACCTGGGTGGCTCAGTCGGTTTAGTGTCCAACTCTTTATCTCGATTCAGGTCATGATCTCATGGTTTGTGAGATCAAGCCCTGTGTCAGTCTCTGTGCCGACAACACAGAGCCTGCTTGGGATTCTCTCTCTCCTTCTCTCTCTCTGCCCTTCTGATGTTCATGTGCTCTCTCTCTCTCTCTCTCAAAATAAATAAGTAAACTTAAATAATAGCAATAAAAAATTAACTTAAACTATGCCACAGGGTAAAAAATTATAGTCCAGATTAAATTTGTATATTTAATAATTAAGTGTTCTAACACATGCATTTTGTCTGATTCAAAAAATATAAAAATAAAATGATCAGCTACATAAAGCCAAATAGTATAAAATCTAAATTTGAGTCTGATTACTCCTGTTGTACCTTGATTTTTTTTTTTATCATGAAAAGCCCCGTTTCTCAGAAATCACTCAATTGTTCTTTTTTTGTTTTGGTAGGCCTAGGTATGAGTGCCTTCTATAACCAAGGATTATGATTTTCTTAGC
This sequence comes from Hyaena hyaena, assembly GCF_003009895.1. NCBI lineage: Eukaryota > Metazoa > Chordata > Mammalia > Carnivora > Hyaenidae > Hyaena > Hyaena hyaena. Next base: position 194,423 of record NW_024081029.1, on the reverse strand, counting down.
TTTTTACATCCCTTGCACACATTAGCCACTTTTATTCAGTTAATGTGTATTCAATGCATAGCCTGCTGGATGCCAGAAAGAATGTGATTACTGAGTGAAAACATTGTGTCTAAATTTGTTATGTAAGAATAAGGACGTGAGACATCTAAAGTTTAATTTCAGCACGGTGGAGTACGTGTTAAGGAGGATAGTGTAGGGTTTGAAGGTGACTCCAAAAGATACTCAGTTCTGTGAGTCATGGAAGTCCTTTCAGAGGAAATGCCATCTCATTAAAATCAAGAGACAAATGAGAAGTAATCGTGTTCAAAACTAATTGGCTTGTGTATTGATGAGAGTAGAGCAGTAGGAGCATGGAAGAATTTCCTCATCTGAAGACACAGCAGGTGCAGAGAGCTGCAAAGAAGAAAGGTGAAGGTTCTGGGGCTACACAAACTTTGACCTTTTATTTTCCACATTCCCTTATCTAAATTCCATTGGTGTTAATGGTTAACTTTACGTTAAGCATGTGTTTGGGTGCAGAGAAAAGAAATTTTTTAAATAATAATTCAAATGTGAGTAACGTCTACATTCTTTCTTTAGCCGTCATCTGTTTTCAGGGCTGCTTCAGAGTTCAACACAAAGATCTTAAGCAGGAGGTGTTTTCCAATTGACCTTTTAGGACACAACCAGGTACTACAAAGCCTTCCTTGACAGGTCTCAGTAAACTGAGCTAGGTCTCCTGATCCAGGGTCCTCACTGCCCTCCTGTTTTCCCCTCTTTTTCTTCTCTCACTCGTCCAGGAAGTTTATTGTTTTGAAGATCAACCTCATTTTATTATTTGTCAGTGAGTAAATAAAGGACTCCCCCTTCCAAGTTCTCTTATATTTTTCTCCAAACCCCTTCTCTCTCATTTTCGCTGTCACTTCCTCTCCCTCCCCCCCACCCCCCACTGATTGCTATTGGCAAATTTAGGACTTTGATTGTGAGCCAAGAATGAAAAATAACAGCAGAGGCTTTTTAACATCTCTGAATGGGCATGACTCTGGCTAAGTGCATCAGCTGGTATATATATATACATACTTGTGATGCTCCAGTGAATCACAGACTCCAGAAGGCCAAGCCCCTCAAACTAATCTCCGCCTCCTTCTCTGGCACAGAAAATAAAAGCTCCCCAGAAACATTCGAAATGCATAAGTGGTTTTCATCTTTTTTGGCAGCCCAAAACCTGAGTGGAGATTGAATAAAACTAAATTGGACCATCCAGTTTCTTTCCCAGGATCATCTAGACCGGTTTGTATTTTTATTACTATTACTGATATTCGTATTTAAATTTTAGATGAAAGAAGTTTAGGTGCAAATTATATATAACAAAACTGTTGAGAAAGGAAACATAGAGAGAATGAAGTCTATACTAATACTTTAGTTACTTAATAATGTAAATCATTTTAAAGTCTTCTTAAAACATTTGCTTGTCATTAAAAATAAATCTTGCCTTATGTAATGCTTTTCTGTTTAAATAATTTTAACATAAAACTACAGTATCATAGTTACTTTGTAAGTCTTGAATGCTGGGTATGTTCATTTCCTAATGAGGAAACAGAGCAAGCAGAGTAGAAATAGTTAAAATGAAGAGTGACTTCTTGTCTGGTGATCACTTCTGTAAAATACGTCAGAAGCAGTCTCATATTGCCATGGGCCTTGTAGATATTACCATTACATTTAAGTGAGAGCTATCAGAAAAATACAGCAGATATCCAAGTCCTTGGTAAATAATTGACAGGTAGATTTTCAGCAGCATAGTATCTATTTTGTCTAAGAGTCCTTAGCTGAAATCGAAGATCCCAGAGAGATTTGATCTAGCAATTAAATTTAACAAGTGTTTTTGAGTATCTGCTTTGTGACACAGTGCTGGGGCTGGGGTAGATTGATGAAGAAAGGATATTGTGTGCTTTCAGCCATTTTACCCAAATCCAAGTAAGTAGGAGATGATAAAGATTAAGTGAGCCCTATACATCTGCACTCCCTATGGTTTGCTCAACACTTAACACTGTGTCTGGGAATGAGGTAGATACTCACAGAGAGTATTTGCTGAATAAGAGGCAGATTAAGGGATGAAAGAGGGGAGGTTAGAGAAAGGAAGAAATAAAACAGGAAGAAAGGAAGAAAAGGAAGAAAAAAGAAAAATTCTTTCTAAATTCAATTGAATTTTTAAATCACAGTTTTAAGAACTTTTTTTTGTTGGTGTTTCTAAACCACAATAACCTTTATACTGAGTTAGAAAATAAAATTGAGGGTCACCTGGGTGGCTGAGTTGGTTAAGCAGCTGACTTCAGCTCAGGTCATGATCTCTCAGTTCCTGAGTTCGAGTCCCGTGTTAGGCTCTGTGCTGACAGCTCAGAGCCTGGAGCCTGCTTTTGGATTCTGTGTTTCCCTCCCTCTCTGCGCCCCCCATGCTCTGTCTTTCTCTCTCAAAATCAATAAATACTTTTTTTAAAAAAGAAAAGAAAACTGACAATTTCTAACTGAAATAAATCTTTTGAGAAAGAAGAGAGCAGCGAGAGTGTGAATCCATACATTGTGATATGAGATAATTTACCAAGTTAACAAGGAAAGAGATATGATTATATGCTTCTTAGTTGAATGCCGAGACCAAAATTGACAAAGAAGGGGCAGCCAGAAGTCTGCCATGGGCCGCATGATAAATCAGCCACTCGCAATCGACTGTGAGCCAGTTTCTGCAACTTGGCAGAACACCAAGAAAGTTGTTCACCTTAATAAACAAATCAATAGGTTGGGTAAGCAACACCTTTATACACATTTCTTCTGGTGAAAGATTTCTATATTCTGACAGCAAAGAAGGTTTAAGGAACAAGCTGATTTATTAACAAGATTGATTTTTCATCAAATTCTCGCAACCTTGGTGAGATTACATCTATCATACTTGAGACAGAGATCTTAAAAAGAGTTGGGTTTGCCAACAGGGACCGGGATTTTTTTTTTTTCCTCTTTAAGTAAAAACATGCAGGACCAGTGTTATTCTGTGGTTTCCAAAACATACGTTAAGCCATTCTTGAGTCAAAAACAAAGGAAAAACTTTTTTTCCGTGCCTCTCTTCTGCTGTGAAATCTGAGGCCAAAATGAAATAAATACTATATGGGGCTGTCTGAAAGAACTTCAGTGGAGTGAACACAGAGAAGTCACATTGTGTAAAAGTCATATTGGACATTTACAGATTTTACTCTCTCCAATGAGAAAATAGATTACTGATGATCAGTTTTGCCAGATAATTTTATATTTATGAAATATATTCTTGGAGATTTTGACAACACATATTTCTCCTGCTTTGTAAAGATATAACCACGTAATGTGTACTGTTTCTAATTTAGAAGGTCATAAGTGTCTGGCTCCTTGTCATGAGCAGGCTATTAAGGCACACTCGCAAATTATGTCTTTCCACAATGTCAGCTTTATTGAATCCTAAAGCGAGATTAATCTTGATCATAAAGCAAACTCGATGACATTGCACCATGTGATTAAATTTGGCTTCTTACACAGCAGAGAGACGACTGTAGGATACACCACACAGCAAACAAGGTAACAGAAGGGTGTAGGAAGTCAGTTAATGAACCTAATGCGAAGTCAGTCTGTGGGTGTGTAGTTGAGACAAAGCTTCAGGTCCGGGTCAGCTCCCAGCAGTTACCGCTTACTATATTCAAGCAGTAAAGGACCTCAGTTCTCTTCAGAGATCCACTGGGCAGAGCCCATAGTGACAGCTGCCTTTTTTTAAGTGGTCAGAGAAGGAAGGTCATGTCTAAAGAGTCTGACAGTTTGCTGCAAAAATCTTTCCCTTCTGAAAGGGATTTAATCGGTCTTGGGACCCCTGCAGACAGACCTCCTCTGCTTATGCTTGTTATTTGTTCTGGGTGTTCACTGATGCTGGTCCCAGTGATACTTGGTTGCAGTACCCTAAACGCTCCTGCCATCGCAGACACAGGCTCCTATGTGACATGAGAGACTCCATTTTGCTTTCTACAGTCCTCTATTATCATATGGATTTGACATAATAACAATATGGGCTTGTGCTTATTACTTATAATGGGAATTTGTACTTCAGTTGAGATTAAATAATTTGCCAAGATCATACAATTTCATATAGCAAACTAGGACTTAAACAAGGTGGTCTAAGGGCACGTACGTGGCTCAGTCCCTTAAGCATCTGACTCTTGATTTTGGCTCAGGTCATGATCTCACAGTTAGTGAGTTTGAACCCCACATTGGGCTCTCCTCTGACAGCACAGAACCTGCTTGGGATTGTCTCTCTCTCTCCCTCTCTTTCTACTCTTCCCCCCCTCACACTCTCACTCTCTTGCTTAAAAAAAAAGAAGTTTAAAAAAGCAATTAAAAAATAAGGTGGCCTACACTGTTAAAACTATATTCTATTCTCTGTATGTACACATTAATCATCTAAATTAAAATGAACATATAAACTTTTAAAACATGTATTTTTAATTATATGAGCACATGTAAATATTTAGGCAACCATACCAAACATAAGGCAAAATTGGACACATTTGATTTTATGAACAATAAACTTCTATACAATACTATTAAAAGAGTTTAAAGATTACTGGCATAAAATAGAAAAACATGGGGCACCTGGGTGATTCAATTGGTTAAGTGTCCAATCATGATGTCGTGTTCGTGAGCTCGAGCCCACATCGGGCTCTATGTTGACAGCGCAGAGCCTGGAGCCTGCTTCAGATTCTGTGTCTCCCTCTCTCTCTGCTCCTCCACCACTCACACTCTGTCTCTCTCTCTCTCTTTCAAAAATAAATAAATATTTTAAAAATGTTAAAACAGAAAAACAACCCATATTTTCAATATAAAATCAACAATCAATTATGAGCTAAAAAATCAGTTAGTTAGGAAAAAGCAACACCCCTGATAGACAAAATGGATCAAAATAATCAATAAATTCATAAAGGTTGAAAACAAAAAGATGTTTTAAAATACCTCTGAAACTTCTAAAAACATGTATTTTCAATTATGAAAGATTACAACAAATAATTTCCAGTACTGGTGAGGATATGAGAATATAGACAATTTCATAGAGTGTGTAAATTGGTATAATTTTAGCAATTAAAAAATATTTAACAATATTTACTAGATCATACCTTTTATTTTAGCAATATCATTGTCACTGTGAAGATCAGTGTGAGAGACATATACTCAGATACATTCATTACAGTGCCACTTATATATTTAAAAAGTTAGGAAAAACAAGAATTTCCATCATTAAAGAATTATTTTCTATATTACTGCTATGTGTCATTTATAAGAATAAAAACAGAATTTATATATTAACACCAAAATGCTCACATTATATACTGAAAAAATAGAGTACAAAATGAACATAAAATGTAATACAAATTAAATTAGATAAATAAGTGTATAGGTTTTATATATATTTAAATATTTGGAAGCATAAATATAGTGCTATTAAGAGTGATTATGTCTTTGGATAAAGAAGTCACTTTCATTTCCTTTATGTTGTTTAACTTTTTTTCACCAATCGTGTCAAAATAAGGATATTTTTGGCACCTGAGTGGCTCAATCAGTTAAGCATATGACTCTCGATTTTGGCTCAAGTCATGATCTCATGATTCATGGGATAGAGAGCCATGTGGGGCTTCATGTTCACGGTGTGGAGCCTGCTTGGGATTCTCTCTCTCCTCTCTCTGTTTCTCCCCGAGTTTGCTTACTCACTCTCTCTCTCTGACACAAAAGAAAGAAAAAGAAAGAAAGAAAGAAAGAAAGGGAGGGAGGGAGGGAGGGAGGGAGGGAGGGAGGGAGGAAGGAAGGACGAACCTATACATACGCATATTTACATACATATATAAATATGTGCAGACTTGCCCTTCCTTGAGTAAGACAAATATGGTTTCTGTCTTCAAGAAGTCTGATGCAGGACAGGCTTAACCTAATTAATGACATCTGCTTTTTGATGTAATTTTATGACATATAAATAGGATTTTAAAATAAAACTTTTCAAATCTGGCACAAAGAAAGTGCCTAGGAAAGAACATCCATTTCCTTTTTCTGGTGGTTGTAGAAAGAAGAGATTTGCACTTTTTATAGAAAGCCAATTGGAAAGCTACTTTCATATTCAACCAATAGTTGGATAGGTTCTGAAGGAGGGCAGTGAGCACAAAATTTGAAAAATAAGGGAAATGACAGGGACAGAGTCCATGGGATTAGTGCCAGGTGCTAGTGTTGGGGAGTAAGGAGGCAACATTTGAAAGTCTCCATCTGTAAAGTGCAGGCTACAAATATAGTGGGGAAAACATGACTGGAAATAGCCTTTAGAAGTTAATGGTCTATTCACTTGGTTTGGTTTGTAAGATTTCTCTTCCTAAACTTTACCATCAGGTATTTCTTATTTTAGGTTAATCTGTTTGTCATGGTAATTGCAATTTCATTTTCTCTTTGTTTTTTTTAAAGTGTATTTATTTATTTTGAAAGAGACAGAAAAAGAGCAATGGGGGGAACAGAGGGTGCAGAGAGAGAGAATCCCAAGCAGAGTCCGCACTGTCAGCATAGAGACAGATGCAGATGCAGGGCTCGAACTCAGAAATCGTATCATGGACTGCGCCGAAATCAAGAGTCAGACACTTAACAGACTGAGCCACCCAGGTGCACCTCATTTTCTTTTTGTAATGCATTTCTCATGAATTGGGATTCTCTATATTGAAGGAAACACAATGAATGACTAAAATAACTCCTACCTCCAGAAGGTTACTGTTATACCACAAGCTCTCTGAAAAAGACAGTAAAAGCCATAGCAGTTACAAATGTATAAATGTATCAGGCAGCTTTTTAGGCAAGGGTGATTCATCAGAGGGAGGTATATGCAAAATGACCTCCAAAAATCAAAGGAACTATGAAACCAAAGAAAAAGGCCAAGTCCAGCTTGAAAAGAAATGGTTTATTAAAAGGACTTATGGACAGAAGAGTATCTTGGGCCACACAAGATAAGGAGATCTCTTTAACCCCACCTTCCTTAATATTTGCTTTTGTAACCCTAGAGGCTAGGAGCACTGCTAGAGGACCATCCAAAAGGAGGATGTTTAAGAATAGATGTGTGTCATAGTCATGTCTCCAGAGCAGATCAAGGACATTTTGCCCCAAGGGTATACTTTAGGGTGGAGGGTGATGTGCTCAAGAAGGCTTCAGGTCATATTATGGTGGATTTGCATTAGTCTGGTTCACACCAATGAATAAAAAGGAAATCTAGGGAGGCTAATATCAAAGAAGCACAAATTTGTTGAGATAGTGTATCACACACTCAGAATGAAGAAGAAAAGATAGCAGAAGAAGTTGAGTCAATGAAAGAAAGTTTGCTTAATTAAAAATCCTATGACCAACCCTGAACACAAAATGTATTGTCATGGAATCAGGAAGTGAATTATCTGTGATAACCATCTTGTTTACCCTTATAAGTTTCAGACAGGTCATTCAATGGGAATTGACAAATTAGGAATGTGAGAGATATCAGAGGAATCTTCTATTCCCTCAGGAATCCATGTCTTCTGAATATCCATTACAGTTTCATTAACTTTATCTTCTTTTAAAGCATTTGAATTTTTTCATTAAATGAAACATATTCAGGAACTAATGTGGCTATCTGGCAATAGCTATTGAATGCGGCCATCAATCTTTACTGTTATTTAATGTATGCATAATTGAGAGTGAATATCTACCAAAATATCGTTGTATTTTTGAGCATCTTCATCTTTTTACACACCCCATCAATTTGTACAGAGAAACAGAATGCTCTTGTGTTATCATTCATCATGGAATTTTTTATGTCCAACATTATGTGTAAATAGAATATAAATGCATAACATTACTTTTTATGTAGTTTTGAATACTTTATAGTTCCTTGTATTTTCTTACTCTTTTATATATTAGACTTACTTTCTTAATAGGATTAGAGATTCTTAAAGCACCAAGACTATATTATATATTTCTTCAATACGCCTTTTACCTTATATGCTCAATAGCTAAGAAATAGCTAGACGCCCAATAGAACCTCAATGTACAGAGCTATTATTATGTTAAAGTATTTTAAAATACATATAAAGTGGAAAACATACAAATTTTTTTCTTTTAGTGTACCACTCTAAGATGGATTCTTCCAAATCTGAGGACTGTGAGTACTTTGGCAAAATCCATGGAATTCCATTGTATAAAGAGTTTATAAAATATTGGAATGATGTGGAGACATTCCAGGCAAGACCAGATGACATTGTCATTGCCACTTATCCCAGATCTGGTAAGTTTCCTTATATCAATGTCATTCTCTTTTCAACTAAAAATGACAAACCCACCTAGAATAGTAAATATTAACCTGTTCACTTCTTCCACACTCACTTTTCATATTAAAGATACCATAGTTTTGGGGAGCCTGGGTGGCCCAGTCAGTTAAGCGTCCGACTTCAGCTCAGGTCATGATCTCATGGTTGGTGGGTTCCAGCCCCACGCCGGGCTCTGTGCTGACAGCTAGTTCAGAGCCTGGAGCCTGCTTCAGATTCTGTATCTCCCTCACTTCTCTGACCCTCCCCTTCTCATGCTCTCTCTCTCTTTCTCAGAAATAAGTAAAACATTAAAAAAAATAATAAAGATACAGTAGTTTACACATAGAAAAAGTGGAATATCTTAGTTGTATTCTAAGAGGACACCCTGTGCCTATAACCTGAGTAGCACATTGACAGATGAGTATTGTTGGCCACTTTAGAAAATTATGTCATATACTAATGGGCCAAGAAAATGTGGTTTACCTATACAATGGAATACTACCTGGCAGTGAGAAAGAATGAAATCTGTGTAACAGCGTGGATGGAACTTGAGGGTGTTATGCTGAGTGAAATAAGTCAGGCAGAGGACAGATACCATATGTTTGCACGTATAGGAGGATTAGGAAGAACTTAATGGAGGACCATGGGGGAGAAGAAGGGGGGAAATAGTGGAGGAGAGGGAGGGAGGCAAACCATGAGAGTCTTTCGAATGCCAAGAACAAACTGAGGGCTGATGTGGGTGGGGGGGAAGGGAGGTGGGTGATGGGCATGGAGGAGGACACTTGTGGGGATGAGCACTGGATGTTATATGAAAATCAACTTGACAATAAACAATTTTAAAAAAAAGAAAATTATGTCATATACATGGATGAATATAGAATCATAGCTAAAAAGTTAAACTACCAACTGAGTTTATCTAATACCATTACTGTCATTGTATAAATGAAATATAAGGAATTTTTGCAAACTTTTAAAAAATTCTTTTTCAGCTAAATAGCTCTTTTTTTAAGGCTATCCCCCAAACTCTTTTTTTAAGCAACATCTTTTTTTTTTTTTTCTGAAATTAGTTCACAGTTCTGGAGTTTTACAGTCATAAATCTTTAGAAATTTGGAAGATCTGATCCAGATGTCTCTGGTTGTTACATTTAAACATTTACATATGTTAAGCACCAAATATGTCTCACTCCATTGTTATCTTACCCTTCCGCTAGAAGAATTCTTCCAGAACACAATCCTGATAATCTTGCTCTCTTGCACAGTGTACATCATTGCCTTTCCAAAAGTTTTCAAAAGCTCAGACTTTTTAGTATGAACTACAAGGGATTTTATGCTTGCTGTCTGCTTGCCTCGGCAGCCTCCTCCCCACCCCTCTCTTTTCCAATTTAGGCTTTGTAATCTATTTCCAATTCTTTTCCTCACCACCTTACTATGCTTAAGTATCTGACTTTGGATTGGAAAAAGAAAAAAAGACACTTTGGCCTGGTAGAGCCCTTCTCTGCGTCACAAAACTGGTGAACTAATGCCAATAATGTGTTAAGGCTAAATTCAATTCTCATGTTGTCTTGAAGGCATTTCTTATTGGAACTCGCAGCAGCAGCAGCACACTGAGCACAGAACACTGCATTAAATGTTCCTCCTTTGTAGTCCTTTGAATTCCTGTACCCATCTGTATTATAGCATCTTAAGAAAAAAGAAGTGTTGTAATTATAAAGCATTTTTTCCAACCCTCAAAAGCACCTCTGAGCACTAGAAGGCAAGGATTAGATCTAGTCTTCTCTGTATACTCTGAACGGGGATTCAAGTTGAGGCATAAGAAGCTATCAGTAAAGTTTGTGACTAACCCGTGCTTGAGTATATCTTCTGTTAGTCAAGTCTCTCTACTTTTTTTACCTTTTTTTCAAAATTAACATTTTTTTATTTTGGCACAGTATTTACAGATATCTGTTAGACAGAAAAGGTAGTCTAAATCCTCATGAAACACTAGCATAATGACCATATCTTACTTACGTATGTATTCTTGGCATTTAGCATAGTGACAAGCTTATACTCAATATATATGTTGAAAACAAGGAATGAATGAATGAATGAATGAATGAATGAATTACACCTCCTTCCTCACATTATCCCAAAAAATGTAGGGACTATTTATTCTCACAGGGTTGCCTCTTCACTCTTTCTCCGCATGATTCTTCCTTTTCTGTTTTCTCATTTATTCAGTCAGCAAATATTTATCAAGTTCCTGCTATGTGTCAAGTGTAATATTAGCTACTGGGGATATAATGGTGAATGAAACACCTCTAATCTCTACCCTCTTGGGGTTTATAATCCAGTGGGAGATATAAATAAAGTGGCAGATACAATACAGTATGAAACCGCTTTGGGTGAAAGAAGTCCAATAGGCTATTGCAACAACATACAAAATGAGCACCTCACTTGGGGCTCCTAAGAGGTTTCTTAGAGTATACAAAGCAAAGCCATGAGAAGTTTAGCTCATAGAAGAGTGTTCCAGGCTGAAGGAATAGTACATACATGGATGTGGGAGACTCTGAGAGTATGCTTTCTCTCTGACTGCTTCAGCTTTTTCGGTTCTTCCTTCAGCCCATCTGCATGTAGTCCATTTTTCAAGACATACCTGAAAGACATATGAAAGGTTTCCTCCTCCATACTCCAATAGTCATCTTTTCTTTCTTTGAATTAAGCTCAACATTCAATTGTTTATTATCTTCACTTGTATGACTTTAGTTACCTTAAACACATTTATTGTTTACTTGTCCTAGAGGTCAGGAACTATGTCCTATTCTTTGTTTTTCCTGATAATGTTTAAATACAATGCTTTCCCTGCAGGAAGTTACCATAGAGGTACCATTTATTGAGACTATTTTTGGGTCTTATAAGATTAAGTGTTAGAAGAAATATTTCTTCAGTTCTGTGACTATTCTTTTCTTTTAAAGTTTCTTTTTTTAAAATTTTATTATTTTGAGGAGGAGGCAGGGGAGGGGCAGGGAGAGGGAGAGAGAGAATCCCAAGTGCAGAGCCAGACATGGGGCTCAATCTCACAAACCATGAGACCATGACCTGAGCTGAAATCAAGAGTCAGATGCTTAACAGACTGAGCCACCCAGGTTCTCCAAGTTCTGTGGCTGTTCTGACATTTTTCAAATAATATTGCACTGGTACCTTCCTACGTTATCCAGCTATAAATCCACTACTTGCGTCAGCACCCCTGCATTGTCAGTGGGACACTAAGGTTTGTCTAATTTTTACAGGTACAACCTGGGTTAGTGAAATTATATACATGATCTACAAAGATGGTGATGTGGAAAAATGCAAACAAGATGTCATTTTTAACCGGATACCTTTTTTGGAATGCAGAACAGAAGAGTTGATGAATGGTAATACTTAAGTAGATTTTAGAAACTGTGTACATATATTTTAAAGTGTGGATCAAAAAAAGAGAGTGTAAGTAAGAGTGGCAACTAGTATTATGTCTTCTACATGGAGAGTACATAAATTTAAATTTAAATCTTGATAGAGTTTATGATGTAACAGTTGTCTGAAATAGAGTGGATAAGGATAGATATTTTTATGCCTTCACTAGAGCCTAGTAATATGTAAGCATTTGTCCCTATACGGCTGAATGTGATAATACTTTAAACCCTAAAAAAAATATGTAAATATTTCAAGGATATAACCAAAAGGATATTCATCACAGGTTCTTCTCATATTGTGAGAAATTAGAAAAACTTAAGTGTTAATGAAAAAAGGAATAGCTTATTGTGATATAATAACACTGTGAAATCATTAAAAAATTAGGATGACTTATGTTTCTTGTAGTTTCAGTATAATATACTGAGGAAAAAGTCAATTAGAAGATACTGAAAATTCCATCTGTATGTGTGGTATTTAGATGGCTCTGAGTCTGGGCATATAGATATACAGTTGACCCTTGTACAATGCTGGGGTTAGGGATGGTCACCCCTCACACAATAAAAAATCTGCATGTAACTTTTGACTCCCTCCAAATTTAACTACTAATAGCCTATTAGAAGCTTAAATCAGAAGTCTTGCCAATTATATAAACAGTCATTTAACACATATTTGTATGTTATACATGTATTATATACTGTATTTTTACAACATAGTAAGTTAGAGAAAAGCAAATGTTATTAATAAAATCCTAAGAGAAACCACATTTGTAGTACTATACTATAAAAAAATCCATCTATAAATCGACCTAGGCAATTCGAACACACGTAGTTCAAAGGCCAACTGCATTTACATGGAAGGCTGCTCACCAAAATATTAATACTTATTTTTCCAATATGGTGAAATTTTATGTTATCTTGCTTTTTTTCTCTATGATTTCCTCTTTGTGAACTTCTGTCATAGTGGGTATGTATTATTATTACTATGAATGCAATATAGAATCTTAAAGTTACTTCTATTTTAATATCAATAAAAATAAAAATATCGATAAAATCCACATAAATATTTGTAATTTTGGAAGTTGTATATAACCTTTCACTTTTTAAAAATCAGGAGTAAAACAACTAAAAGAGATGGCATCTCCTAGAATCGTGAAGACTCATCTGCCAGCTGACATTCTTCCAGCCTCATTTTGGGAAAATAACTGTAAGGTAACCAGAGTCTAGTATTCTTAAAACTTCATCCACATCTGGGAACCTGGGCAGCTCAAGTTGGTCAAACATCTGACTTTGGCTCAGACCAGGATCTCACAGTTCATGAGTTTGAGTCCCGCACCAGGCTTTCTGTTGTCAGTGCAGAGGCTGCTTCAGATCCTCAGATTACCTCTCTCTGCTCTTCCTCTGCCTTACGCTGGCTTTCTTTGTCTCAAAAATAAACCAGCATTTAAAAAAAGTTATCCACCTCAAAATAATTTTAGAATGATCAAGCCAGGTAACATCTTGTGTCTTGTATACATTTGTTTATTTGTTCTTTCATGGAACCTACAGATATTTAATAAATATGGATTAAGGTCAGTATAGTTAGAGTCTAGATTTCAACTCCAACTCTAGAGGTGATTTGGAAAAAAATAGGTAAACTCCAAGTCACAGTTTCCTTATCTGCAAGAGGATAAAAATAACATCTTCCTCGTGAAGCTATTCTAAGGATTAAATGAAATAATGCTTGTTAAGTGCTTAACACAGTCTCTAGTATATTATAAAAATTTGATAAATGGTAACCACTTTTGTATTTGTTACTACTGATTGTATTGAATGTATTTCTTTTTGCAAACTATTGTACTTGGCATGTTGAGGCATTCAAGTGAACTAGAAAAAGATAAACCAGACAAGTATTATATAATGATTATTTACTGAATGCCTGTTGTGTGCCAGCAATATAACGATTAATAAGACATGTGCAAGCTTTGTCCTCATGATCACATGGTCCACTTGGGGGAAAGGAACAAATAAACAGATAATGCAGGAGGTGTCATCGGTCAAGTAAGAGAATTCTAGCCCAGATATTACAGTAAGAAGGATATTCAAGAGCATCTCAGCTGATGTTGAAAAGATGTATAGGAGTTAGTTGCCCACAGGCAACTCCTGTGGTGATCTGAAACAAGGTCATTTTAGTTGCTAGGTTGACTATACACATTGGCTGGGTAAATGAAGGGAGATAAGCTAGGGCTTGATCACAACAGACACTGAAGTTAAGTCAGGAATCTTGGGCTCTTTCATGGTAACAAGGAGTTACAGACATTTTGAGTGGATGACTGACATGATCAGTTTTGTTTTTTACAAAGAATGATACATGTAACCCTAAAACATTACATCTTGGATCATTGATGTTTCTCAAGACCATTCTAGCTTTCTTTAGGATGTACTACAACCCTGTTTGCTACACATAGGAAATACCAAAGCACTATATGCAGCTGTAATAACAAAATAGGGGGTTTATCACAATCAGGAAACATTTCTATTTTGTACTCTAACATTAGCTGCTGTATTTGACATTTCTCTAGAGATCCATGGTCCAAAATTCCAAAGATTCTAATGTTTATTTGTTCTTTTAATCTTTATCAAAAGCAATTCTAGATGGAGCACGTACATCCTGCTGACATCATTCATTACATAAAGTTTCCCTCATTAGACTGTGTATATATTTTCCAGAGATATGCAATCACCATTTTTTTCCCAAGAGATTTGACTAAGTTACTTCTTTTTCCTTTGGAGAACGGGTTGTAGCCCCTTCAATTCTCAAATGAAAATAGATACAATACATTTACAACAGTCTTAGTCTTCACCAAACTGCTTAGCATTCACAAAACTGACTATCATCTCAGACATCAACCAAACAGTTAGAAGAAATCATGCCCTGAGTATTTCTAGGGTAATTCACTGGGGGACAAGCAGATAGATGGATTGGGACTCTTAGTAAAAGTGTAATTGGAGTGATAAACCAGAAGCTAAAACAGAATTTTAAAAAGTGAGGGGAAAGGGGGTCAAACTAATAGATAAGAGAAACATTGAGGACAGTAAATTTAAGAACTTGGAATTGTTGCAGGACAGGTATATTGAGAAAAACTGATAAAGAAGAAGGAAGGAGTAGGCCTTTCTTGGAAGAAAACATGATACCCCATAATAAAGCTTCAGCAGTGAAACCTTTAGGGTGCTGACAAGATTCAGCATAAAGTGCTCAGCCGTGGTAAACTAAAAGTAATGATCAATGAATACAAGAACCTAGTGAATTAGATGCTTCGTGCATACAGATACTAAAGTTACACTGGATGATGACAAGATTAGGAGTGGAGAATAGTACAATGAGGCAGATGTTCACATTTTCAGTTAAAGTGAGGAAATGAACCTAAACTTTAGCTGAGAGAGGTATGAACTGAGTATCACAGGAACAGGAGTTGTTCAAGGATAGGATTTTAAAATGGATTATCATCCCAAGAGAATTGTGGGTAAACTAGCAACTTTGACTTGACAGTGAGGCAGGCAAAGTTCTATCTTCAAGAAAGCCTAGATTTCCCTCCAAGACAGGAATAGCATGTGTGGCAAAAACTTTGGGGGTATAGAATAGTATCTGTTAACATGAAGATAAGACAAACTACAGAAATTTAGGGGAAGAGGGATTGCTATTGTTACCCCTGTTCCCTACCTGGGAAAATAAAAAGCCTCATGGAGACCTGGAACCAAGCTTCAAATATGGGTAGTATTTTGAAATTTAGAGAATACTCAAGACAGAGAGAACAGCCTGAAGAAATGCAAGGGGTAAAAATGTGAAGTAAATTCATGGATATAGTGGCAATGAGTTCCATTCAACTAATATGCAAAAAGCAAGGAGAGTATTAAATTAGATTGGAAAAGGTCAATATGGCTAATGATAGCTTTCGTAAGAAAAGAAAATTCATTTTTTTTGGTAGTAATTGGATATTTTTTCTAGCAGGGTCTTAAAAACAGGAGCCATATTTCTTAGAATATACTGCAAGAATTCTTTAAAAATTGTTTGCAAATGTAGAAACTTGAAGTTAAGTCAAGTTATTGAGCCCAGTCAAATCCAGTAAACAGTGGAGAGTCATGAACAGCCTTTCCTGATGGCAATGTTCAGGTGCCTGAGGGCAGAAGTGGAGACCAAAGGGATGCTGGAGTTTACTTTTGCAGATCTTTTCCTGCAGCACTGAGTACTGGATCTAGAAGAGACCATAAAAATTGAACACAACTCGCTTGCTTACTGGATAGAAAATTTAGATCCAAAACTGGTGCTTTGCACAAGATGATAGAACTTTTTAGTGCCAGATTGGCAACTAAAACCAAGTCTTCCTGGCTGCTCTTTCCAATTGGTGTTTCTTCTACATGTAATAGAGAAATTCAACATGATGTTGGTGAAGATTACATTTTCACCGAGATCAATGTGCATTTGATCAATTTGATCAATGTATACCCCCATTAAACATGTTTGTTCCCTCCAAGACTGCATGAAAAACTGCATCTGTGACATTAAAATGAGTTATTATATGAGACATTGGCATACAAAATAAAAAGTGAGAAAAGGCATTTAACAACTGTGCAAAAGATGCTTTCACTTCAGGCTATTGAAGAATTTTTCTTCTTTATAATTTTATATACTTTATGATGGTTATGTTCATAGTTGAAAGCGTAAATTCTTCTTGACGAGACTATGTTTGAAAAAATTCAAGTGACTTAATATACAATGTCATCTTTTTAGATGGTCTACGTTTGCCGGAATGCCAAAGATGTGGCTGTTTCTTTTTATTATTTCTTTCAAATGGTAACTTCTCATCCAGATCCTGGATCTTTTGGAGAGTTTGTGGAGAAATTCATGGATGGACAAGGTAAGACACCTCTTTACTTGGAATTCTTTCAAGGTAAATGATACAAGACAAATGACATCTCTGAGAAAACATTTTTGTTGTCTGTTGTGGTCTGCTATCTTCTCTGATCCTTAATTAAAACACAGAAATTCTAGAAGGCTTTGAACTCCAGAGCAAGCATAGGGTTTCCAGATGCGGATGGAAAATTGTAGAATCTGGACACTCCAGTTCAGTGCCTAAAAATAAATATATAAAAGTGTGTTTGGATGGAGGTAGCCATTTTCCTCTCTAAGACTGAGGTTCAGTGCCCAATTCTCTCTCATATCTTTTTATTAGAAAAGTATTTCATAGCATTACAACTCTATTCAATAAGGGGGCAAAGAAATAGAAAAGAGAGAATGCCCATTTGTTTCTAAGGAAAATTTCAAGTGCTTTGTGGGGTGAGAATTTACAAAGAAGTCTAAATATCTACAAAGTTCTTTTTCTTTTCACCCAGGGTATAGTTTGAATGTTTCAACTAGATTTCTCAAGAGTCATTCAGCAGAAATTCTGGGAAATTTTACCTTTTTATTAAATTCCAGACTATGGTAACTATTTAAATTTGATGAATAAAGGATTCAGGAGAGCCTAGTACTATTCAAAGAAGGCCATTCTGATCCTTTAGTAATAATTGCAAAAAAATGATAATAATGTCTTTGTACCCATAGAAGATAATACTGACTCAATAAAACTAGAACATATGTACTTTATGTTTGTTGCTGTATTTTGGAAAAAAGCTAAACCATCACAAATTAAACATATGTCTCAATATGGTCAAAACCCACATTCTAAGTCAGAGAAAAATAATGTTGTACCTCTGCAAATTGGATGAATAAGATCATCCAATATTCCAATTATATTATATATATATATATATATCACATATATATAATTATACAATATTTTCTGTTAAGAACAATTGTCAGTAGAATCAAAGGACAGAAATGGTAGACAATGGCAATGCAAAGCAGAATACTTTGACTCACATAGCATTATATTATTCTGTCAGCTTTTTATTGGGTGAGACACTGGGATATGTATGAGGCAAGAAAAAGGAAGAGATGGAGTCCACTTTTAAGCATATCACATCATTCTCAAAATGTTCTAACTTTTTGGGGGTACCTGAGTGGCTCAGTTGGTTGGGCATCCAACTTTGGCTCAGGTCATAACCTTGTGGTCTGTGAGGTGGAGCCCCTCATTGGGCTCTGTGCAGACGGCTTGGAGTCTGGAACCTGCTTTTTTGTCTCCCTCAATCTCTCTGCCCCTCTCCTGCTTGTTCTCTTTCTCTCTATCTCTCTCTCGAATAAATAAGCATTTAAAAAAGTTAAAAATAATCTTCTAACTTTTTAAAAAATATTTTTATTTATTTCTAGGAGAGAGAGAGAGACAGTGTGAGCAGGGGAGGGTCAGAGAGAGAGGGAGACACAGACTCCGAAATAGACTCCAGGCTCTGAGCTGGCTGTCAGCACAGAGCCTGACGCGGGGCTCTAACCCACGAACCATGAGATCATGACCTAAGCAAAGGTCGGACGGTTAACCGACTAAGCCACCCAGGCGCCCCTAATCTTCTAACTTTTAAAAAGTGAAAATAACACTAAGAGTCCGTAATAAAACACCCTTACCGTATAAATTGCAAAGAATATAATAAAAAATTATATAGTTACAAGCTTTAGTTGTCAAAGCTAGTTTATAAGTGACAAATTTGCAACCTTGACTGAATTCTGATTATAAGGTCATTAATAGTTTCACCAATTCATCTCCCTTCACTGACAACTTGATTCTACACACACACACACACACACACACACACACACACACAGACATACACACTTCAAAAATGCTCGTATAAACTCTGAATCAAGTTAATGGGATAATTAACTGTAATCCATGTCATAAACCATGTCATAAACCATGTCATAATGTTGAAAATTTAGAATGTATTTCTGTACATGGACTATTCAACATACTCTGCCTCTCTTGCTGCAGAGAAATTTGCTCAAGATGTGTGACTGACCTCTAGTTTTCATTCGATGATCATTTATTCATATTTATGTGTGGCTATGAGTATTGAATGAGTTTGAATACTCCTTTTCAAGCTTTATAAAAATGATACTATGCTCTTACATTGCTTTTATGTCTAACTTTAGTGCCGTATGGTTCCTGGTATAAACATGTAAAATCTTGGTGGGAGAAGAGGAATAATCCACATGTGCTTTTTATCTTCTATGAAGACCTGAAGAAGGTGAGAAATTGAAAACATATGGGATATTGTACACCTGAGACTAATATAACACTGTATGTTAACTAACTGGAATTAAACACTTTTTTAAAAAATTTTTAATGCTTTATTTCTGAGAGAGAGAGAGAGAGAACATGAGCAGGGGAGGGTCAGAGAGAGAGGGAGACACAGAATCTGAAACAAGCTCCAGGCTCTGAGCTGGCTGTCAGCACAGAACCCAATGTGGGGCTCTAAACCATGAACCTCGAGATCATGACCTGAGCCGAAGTCGGACTCTCAACTGACTGAGCCACCCAGGTGCCCCTAAACACTTTTTAAAAAAAGAAAACATATGAGCAACTTAGTAGTTTCTAAAATATTAGCATTTGACAAGACTCTAGATACAAAAATATGTCTTTAAATAGATGATGCAAGTACCTCCAAAGGTTATAATAATCCAGATACATTAACACAGATTTGAAGCTATTAAATAAAACTCTTCTATGAATAAATATATTTAAACCAAGTCTCAAAAAATTACCAAAGATAAAATTTGAAAAAACTGGAGTTCACAAAACAAAACAAAACAACAACAAACACACACACGCACAACAGCACATAAGGAATCACAATGGACAAGAAGCGTCAACTGGTCAACTGCCTCCAAATGTATAGGTGTTGAAATTATCAGGTAAACCCTATAAAACATTTATGTTTAATATATTTAAAGAAATAAAAGAAGGAAAATATTTTACAAAGAAAGAAGAGGTTACTAAAATTGACTCAGCAGATTTGAAAAAAAATAGCAAAATAGAATTTCTAAAATAATTTTTAAAAATTATAAGAAATGGTTTATATAACTGATAAAACATGGTTAAATAGTGAGTTAGTGAAATGGAAATGGAGCAGAGGAAATTAGGTAGAATGTACCACAATGAGATGAGTAGAATACTTTAAAAATAGAATAATGGATATATAGGATAGTGATACGGTCCCACATCTATTAACTCAAACCTCCAGAAGAAGAGAATAAACTGAATGTCAGAGGACCAATATGCAAAAGTATGATGATCTCAAATTTCCTCATAATGTCATTCATTTCAACTTCATTAGTAATCAGAATAATGCAAAATAAAAGTCACTATGAGATGTATTTCACACACCAAACTGACTACAATTAACATGTCAGTTAATGTGGATCATTGAGAAGTACCACATTACTGATAGAAGGATAAGAAGATACATAAACTATGGAAACAATTTGTCATTATCTAAGAAGGGCAAACAAACATAATTTAATGCCCCCAAATGCCCGCAGTAGATATATACTCTTGAGAAACTCTGGTTTGTGTATATTAGGTTATAGGTACAAAAATCTTCATAGCAGCATTCTCCCTAACTATAAAAATTAGAAACAACCCCAATATACATAGGCTCAAGAATCATGATGTATCCTATTGTCCTACAATTAAATATGACATTGCAATGAAAAGGAGTAAATATCAACTATGCACATCAATTGGGCAAAACCAAACATATATTGTCTATGGATAATATGTGTATGTTTGAAAACTATGAAGTAAGGTACAGGATTGATTAGATCAGTGCTAGGGCAGTAGGTTTTATGTTGGTGTTTTTTGTTGTTTATGGGAATAGAGAGTGGAAAGAATGAAGCTCAAAGCCTGCAAATGGAAGAACTCCAGAAATTTTGAATATTCTATTCTATAAGTTGAGTAGTAGGTTGACGCACAAATGTATACAAATAATTTTTGTGAAGATAGACAAATCCTGGGTTTCTTTATTAAAAGAAGAGAAATGTCTTTTCTTCTCTCATTCTTTATTAGCACCAAAAAAGCCGTCAATAATCATTTCTTGCTCACACCTTTGCACAATTATTAAACTCTATGTTGCAAAAATTCTAGAGTTATGTTTATTAGAAGAAATTTAAGATAAAGTCATACATAATATTTTAGAAACTGAAGTGTTATTTCTTTATAGAATTTAACACTATAACAAATTTGAATGAGAAACAAGCACGATATGTAGTTTATTATACTAATATTGTGCTCTATAACTAGAATATTAAAGAGAATAAATTTAAAATTCACACAAAAAATATTAGCTAATCTAACCATTTCAATCCCCTCCCATGTCTATGTTCATTTATTCCCTAATTTGGTTGATAACGACCATGTTGAAGTCTCCTCTATATCTGAATCACTAAGAAGCCTAAGAATTAATAAATTAGTTTTCCTTTGTCTCTACAATGTATCAAATAGAAGGAGAATAAGATATATTAACATTACATACAGATATACAAACTTTTTTGGTAGAAGACAGACAAGTAAATAAAATTATGAGAATAAAGAGTTATATGGGAATTTACAGGAGCAAAAATAGGGTCATCTCACTCAAATTGGAATAGTCAAGGAAATCATCCCAAAGAAGGTGATACTTGAACTGAAGTTTGACAGGCAAGCTGTAATTTGTAGGACAGAGAACTTGAAAATTGCATTCTTTGTAAAGGGAACTCTACACCAAAAATAAGCATTATAGCCAGTATTGCAAATAGTTACATTGAATGACTTAGCTGGACAGTAGGGCACGCTGTAAGAGTGACATAGGGATAGGGGTGTTCGTAGCTATGGTTCATATATACATCTGATGTTCCATGTTGAATATGTGAGTTTTTATACTTTTTCTTAATCTTTTTGGTTACTTTGCTTCTCAGTATGTACATCAATAAGTTAGAAGAAAAATGAAACAGTGTACATATTTTCAGCCCCAAACTTAATCTGTCATAGAGGACTATAGTCTTTGAAAGTGTATATTCATATTATTAGATAATAGTTATTGAGCATATGCTAAGTAAGCATCATAGACTACAATAAATATTTTATAAACATCATCTCATTTAGTTGATTCTAACAATCTTTGAAGTATCTTTTATATCTACATTATGGATAAGGAAAATTATGCCTAGAGAAGTTAAAAAAAATTCCACTTCTCCAAGAAGTTTTTTTTTTTTTTTTTTTCATTTGGAGCCTAATTTGAAGCCAATATCAGGAAAGGGGTGCTCTCTCTCTCTTTCTCTCTCTCTCTCTGTCTTAATCCAAATAGTAATGTATTTAACTTTAGTAACTGAAGTTTCAAAATATTTTTTCTCTAGGAAATCAGAAAAGAGGTGATAAAAGTGATACAATTTCTGGGAAGGAAGCCATCAGAGGAGCTTGTGGACAAGATTATACAACATACTTCATTCCAGGAGATGAAGAACAACCCATCTACCAATTATACAGTGCTACCAGATGAAATCATGAACCAAAAAATTTCTCCCTTCATGAGAAAGGGTGAGATAGTCCTGCAATTTGCCTTTATTGCTATAAGAAGTCACAGGTTGAAATAGTTACAGGCAAACACCCGTTGAAGTTATTTCTCCTGTGAACCCAGCTTGTTTTCAAGACTGTTTTACATTTGAGTAATCTTTTTATTATGTTATCAAGTCTAAAGAGCCATTAAAACATTAGTATTTCTGTTGCTACTACTACTACTACTACTACTACTACTAAATTGCTACTACTTGCTGCTTACTTAGTATATGCAGCATATGAAGAATGGCCAGCAGCCACCCCAGCCTTAGTACTGGCACTAATACCACACCCTACTCGCAATCATTTATAAAACCTGTGTTTCTTGGTGCTGCGCCATGTACATTATATAAATGTATATGATTTAAAAATTCTAATTCTCTTTAAATTCAAACCAGACATTCAAAAGGAAACTTCTCTGTTACCTCACTTTGAGATGAGGAAACAAGCCTAGAACAATGAGCCTTGCCTTGACCGAGTGGCAAACATTTTTCAAGACCAAGTGGCAAATATCCAAACTCATCAAATTGTACACAAAAAAATGTATAGTTTTTGTATATCAGTTCACCTCATTAAGATTGTTTTAAAGAGATTAAGTTTCAAAGCACTTGTGGTAAGTACAGCTTTGTTTAACCAAAAACATCAAAATACAATGAGGTGACATTCTATTGAGAGGAGGAATTGTCTGATGAGATATGGTCAGTATATAAACCCAAAGGCATGTAGAGTATGCAGAGTATTGGGACACTGGCCTTACTGATATGTGAAACATAAACAGGATAGAGAAAATCTTGCTCTTTGAACTAAACTTTCAGTGAGAGGGCCGGGTATTTAAAATAATAGGAACAACAAAGCTGCCACTGGCACCAACAGACAGCCCCGGAAAAGAGAGTTAACATATGGATGAAATTTTCATTGTTTAGTTCTCAGATTATCTCAGTCTTTTTAGTCATAGTGTCCATGTGTATTTTTAAGATAAAATAATGGACTTAAAATAGTAGTCATGCTTGTAAATGGCTGCACACTGCTATAACCTCAGACCCTACTCAATTCTCAGGACACATTTTCTATCTTTAGCGGTTATTTAATTGTGAAAGTTTAGACTTCCCTGAGCTAAGGGGACAAGGGAACTACTAATTTAAAATACTCCTTCTGCCAGGGGAGTATAGGATGTAATGGAAAACAAAAGGGCCTGCTAGACTTGCAATAACAGAAGTCTGGGAAATGCTGAGAATAGTAACTATCAGTGGCAGCAAAAATTGAGTGGAAGCAAAGGATATGAAGAAACTCTGAATATGAGTATAGAATTAGACTCGGTTGAGGGACGACTTCTGAATTTATGCCTTGGATACCTGCTGTGGTCATTAATTAGGTTATGAAAAAGTACACAAAACAGTTTTGTGGGGAAGAAAATGAATTTAATTTTGAACTTGTTGAATTTGAGATCCTTGTATGGAATCCAAGTGGCAATATCAGATAGGCAGTTTGATACGGAGACATAAGCCTGTATTTGAGTTTTATTATGAAGATGGTATTTCATATCTTGGGAGTGGATAAAACATAGATTTCATCTAAGGAGCACCAGCATTTCAGAGGAAATTGTAGGAGAAAAAATTAAAGAAGCACAAGAGGGAAGAGTCAGAGAAATGAATTGGGTTTTGTTCATTTGTTTTTTTAACAATCAGGACAAATCTTTCTTTGCTCAAATGTGTGTGCGCACGCGCGTGTGTGTGTACTATTTGTGGTAAAATTTTATTCTTATAATTGAAGATTATAAGAATAAATTTTGATTAGGTGTTAATGAATATCATAAATGTTAGAAAATGGCATGATTCTGGCTGGAAATCATAATATTTACTACGTTTTCTCTTTTGTTATAGGAATTACAGGAGACTGGAAGAATCACTTTACAGTGGCACTGAATGAGAAATTTAATATACATTATGAGCAGCAAATGAAGGGGTCAACACTGAAGTTAAAAATTGAAATCTAAGAAGGGTTTTCTTAATACATCTGAGATTAAAGCCTTCTTCTCATCATTCTTCACTTTTTTCAAATTTTGGATTGGTAGAGAAGGAATCATATGAAGGATCATGATCAGATTCACATGATTATTGAAATGTTCATATCAAAACAAGATTTTTTTCTACGCTATGATCTTTTTTGTTTTCTTTCTTTTTCTTCTTTCTTTACAAATATTACACAAATATATAATCTATAAATTATTACACATCTATGATCTATGTGCATGATGTAGGAAAACACAGCTTAAATTGTTGAATTAAAAATAACCAAACATTTCAAATTCTTTATATTTATGGCTGCTTTTTTTCCATTTAGTAGTATCTTTAGTATATACATATACTTATATACATATATATGCATAAATATATATTAATAACTGTGCATGGACTTTGAAGACCTTGGGAGAAATAAACTAAAGAATAAATAACATTTGGAGGCATAATTATACCTACTATTTCCTTTTTTATTTTCTTTTAGTTTCTGCGAAATGGCTTAATTTGGCATTTATCTTAGTCTTATATAAGTTTTAGGCAGAACTGGACTGATTTCCAAATGTCTATAAATAATCTCAATGAGTGTTTATTTATGCTTGAATGTCTTTAGCTCATTTGAAATATTTATGTTCTAGAGGTCGTTCTGCCCTATATATACGATGCAGTGAATGTAAGCTCTGTACTATAAAGTGTTAAAGAATGTGATATTTGCCAGGAAAACAAAACAAAAACAAAAAGAAGAAAAGAAGAATTATTATTTTCTACTTAAACAATGTTGTCTTGGCTTATATCTCTTATTTTTCCATATGTTATTGATGATTTTTTTCTATACCATGTCTATTATAACACTCAGTGCCTCCTTTCTCTAAATCAGAAAACACACAAGATCATGAAAAATTCACTATATGCCTTTAGTAAAATATTACATCTTTAATTGCTAACTTAAAAGTTCAAATCTAGGGATAAATTGATATGGTTTGTGTTCCTAGTCTTTGGGGGAAAGTCTAGGGATTTCTCACACCCTGTTCAGTAATTATGATTTTTCAGAATCAAAGCTATTCTTTAAAAATGTGTAACATAGTTACACATTATGCAAAAATTGGAGAGTCTCGAAACTATTAAGATTTGGTTGGGGTGGGGTGGGAAGTAGAATTTCAATCTCTGAAGGGAACGATTGTCATTTATTTTTTAAATAGCCATTTTGTCATGATTTTTTTCATTTAACGTTGTTTAGAATAAGTTTTTTAATTTTGTGTTTTGTAAAACTGTTAGTTGGGGCTGCCCACATATAACTAAACAAGGATAAACCCATGTATCTTTCTGACTTCAGTTCTTTAGTGAACCAATGTATTCCAAATTGGCCTGCCTGGAATTTGGAACAATCTCATTTCCCCACAGTTTACCCAGAAATCTTTGTACCTTCCCTGGAGAAAGAAAGAAGAGATGATCTAGCTTAAAATTCAAATAGGATACCCAGTTAAAACATAATAAATAAAATTCCAACTCAGAGGAACCTCAAGTCCTCTGAAATTCTTTGTCATCTTCCCTGAGCTGGACTTAAGTGTGTGAGCTGGAGACAGTAAGAGCCTTGTAGTATCAAGTGATGAGGTCACAGAGGTAGCCACTGTGAGGTAGCCACTGTAGCTTTGCTTCTGTGCTTCCAGAAAAGCTAAAAGTTTCTGGTTACCTTCATGTTAATTAAATTTCTAGAACAATGCTTTCAGGACAAGTACTAGATACTTAGAAACATTTAATGCTTGTTGACTAACTGATGAAATGATGCCAAATTAAGACTAGAAATTGCTTGATAAGCCTTTTCTATGTAAAATGCTTGGTAAATGCTTCATAAGCATTTTCATATGAGGGTTGTAACTACACCTAACTTGTACCGTTCCATAGAGTTCCTTTATATGACTGAAACACCTGAGAATGCAATTTAGGTAATAAAATAAATAAAATAGTACTAGATTATAACCCACTGTATAAAATAAACATGAATACAACATGCTGATATGAGCCAATGACTGAATAAATAATAAAGTATGGGAGCACATATAAATATCCCATACAGAAATATTCCAGCTATGTGTAACTCCCCATTCCATCCCTTAAGGGTAGGATTCAGTAGTACCTTCCTTCAAAATATGGAAAGGAAAAAGGGTAGGGTAGGGTAGGGAGGGAAGGGTAACTTTTTTTTATACATATATTTTTTCATTTATTTCTAGGACAGAGAGAGACAGTGTGAGCAGGGGAGGGTCAGAGAGAGAGAGGGGGTCACAGACTCCGAAACAGGCTCCAGGCTGGCAGTCAGCACAGAGCCCGACGCGGGGCTCGAACCCACAAACCGCGAGATCATGACCTAAGCGAGCCGGATGCTCAACCGACTAAGCCACCCAGGCGCCCCAACTTTTTAGTGTAGGAATCTGGCAAAACTAACTCAGCTACTCAATCAACATTACCATCTTCAATGATAAGACATATTCATAGAAAATTCTCTTAGTTTGTGATGAAAATAGCTCTTAACCTTGCTGATCTTTTTCCCAAAAACCTATAACCATTGTATAACCATGGAGAAAACATCAGATAAACCTAAACTGAAGAAAGGGTATTACAAAAAGTACCTGATCAGTACTCTTGAGTTTTATCAAAAACAGGGAAACTCCAGGGAACCACCACAGTCAAGAGATGTCTAAAAAAAAAATGACTCCTAAGTATAATGTGGTACCCTGGATGTGATCCTGGTACAAGTAAAGGAGTTAGACTACATTTATAAAATTCTAAAAGTATAGACTTTAGTAAATAATAATGTACCAACTTTGATTCAGTAGTATGTAACAAATGTACCAGAGAAGTATATAGAGGTTAATAATAGGGGGAAAATGGATGCTAAACATACAGAAACACTTCGGGGTTCTTTCTTTCCTTCATGTATCTTTGTTTCCATAAAAGTCCTAATAGTAAATATTTGCAGACTATATGGTCTGTGTTGCAACTATTCAATTCTGTCATTGTAGTTTGAAAGCAGCCATGAACAACAACACATAAACGAATGAGTGTGTCACTTCGTTAAAATGAAATTTATTTACAAAAACAAACGGAAATGCAGATTTGGCCTGAAGATCTTTCCTCCATTTTTAGCAATGTAGCGATACCTTCCATTTTTAGGAAGCTTAGGAAAGCACTAAACGGTATATTTTATCCAGAACTTTGTTGCTCTTTGTTGATTGTCTCTCAGAATATCTAGATAGCCATGTTGCCAGAAGCCAAGTGGCTTATAGCTTGTATTAAGTATCTCTTATTGGAGACAAGTGTTAGAAGTTAACATCTTTATCTATGGTTAATCTGTACCCAAATTTGATTAAACATCACAATTTTTAAAATACAGGTATTTGCATTAGAATGAGTACTACAGAGGGATGCCTGAGTGGCTCAGTGGGTTAAGCATCCAATTCTGGCTCAGATCATGATCTCACAGTTCATGAGTTCGAGCCCCATCTCGGTCTCTGTGTTGAAAGTTCAGAGCCTGGAACCTGCTTCAGATTCTGTGTCTCCCTCCTTTCTCTGCCCTTACCCCACTCGCACTCTGTCTCTCTGTCTCTCAAAAATCAATAAAGAGTACTACAGGGATTTTGCTTATTCTCTTTATTGTAAAGAAAAACAGCTCCTCTACCATCAACAACAAATGTGTCTCTTTCCTTAAAATCTGAATTTTCTCTTACTATGGATGAACAGTGCTTGGTATCTGTGCACTGCCACCCTCTCTACGTATGCACTGGATTCTTCAGCTACCGTCCACTTTAGCAATTGATACTTGTCTGTGTCCTCATTGCTTTCTCTTCTTCCATGATCAATTTCCATTGCCAAAATGTTGGAGTTTCTTGCAACTTAAAACAAAACAAATATTTGTGTCAAGTATCCTCCATACAGTCCTACATTTTTTAATGTTTTTCTTTACACTGGAAGCTTTCAAGAATTATCTATATTCACCGTATCCAGTTTTTACTTTACTCTCCTCCTACTGTGAATTTTTTCCAAATGTTTCATTAAATTATTTTATTAAACATTTACACATACAAAAGAATATACATATTCATGCACTCATATGTATATGTATATATGTGTATATATGCATATATATATATATATATATATGGTAAAAAGAATAAAAACAAAAGGAATACCTCTGTACCACCATCAGCCCAAGAAATGGAGCATTATCTATAACAGTGAAGGCTCTCTGTTCTTCTTCCCAATCCCATCCTTTTATAAATTCTGAGATAACCACTATCTTGGTGGTGGTGGTGGTGGTGGTGATGTTGTTGTTTTAAGATTTTATTTTTTAAATTAATCCCTACACTAAATGTGGGTCTTCAACTTAACAACTGTGAGATCAAGAGTTGCATGCTCTACCAACTGAGCCAAACAGGAGCCCCACAAAACCACTGCTTTAAATTTTGTGTTTATCATTCCTTGGATTTCCTTATAGCTTAACACACTTGCGTGTTAACCCATAGTCTTTTGGTAATTGGCATGTTTTAATCATATATAAAGACAATCATATTCAATGTGTTCTTTTGTCACTTGCTTTTATCTTCACTCAAGGTTATGTTACTAAAATTTTACTTATGTTGATATCTGAAGCTATAGAACATTTATTTGCCCTACACATATAGTACTATATTTGTCTATTCATTTTAATATTGATAGGTGTTTGAGTAGTAGAAAATTTCCTTTTATAAGCAACAACATTTTGAATATTCATGTACATGTGTCGTAAACAAAAATGTCCAATAGTTTCTCTACATACAACTCAAATTACTGGATTGTCAGTTCTGTGGATTTTCACTTGACATATTTTTATATTTGCTCCCTTTGGACATAACATTTCATCTCACTGTGGTAGTTATGTTTTATCTTTCCCTAGTTATTAATGATCTACTCCAGAACACAAGTTGAGGGAACAGACTACACATATGATAGATACTTCTAGTGTCATGGCAAAGGGACATGAGATGGCAGAAGATCTTAATGCCTTGGTACAGAGGCAGCATTTAAGCATTTTTATCACATTCTATAGGCCTGGGCTAGTGATACATTCAAGTCTGATATCGATGAAATGGGGAAGTATAATCTTCCATAAGATGAGGCAAAGAATATTTGGGAACAATATTATGGTCACCTCATATTGTCTTGGCTTATGTTTGGTTAGTTTTTACTGTATGTGGGAGATTCTTTTTGAAAATTTATTTATAGATATAATTTAAAACAGTGAGAATGTTGTCTTCCTCCAAAGAAAAGCATTCTTTTAATTCTACCATACTCCTAAGGAAACTAGAAGTTGAAGTCATTTAATTAATTTCCAGGGATTGAGATGTTTCAAACATTTTTAAATGGCTTATTTCTAATTTATCCTTACTTCTTTTTATAATAATTTAATAAATTATATAATGTAATTATTATATAGTTTCAAATTTAGAAAAATTAAAAAAGCAGGGCAAAACATCCTTATCTTCTTCATGCATGTTTCTCAGTTAGTATTTCACCACATTTGTTCTCTCTCTCTCTCTCTCTGTATACACACACACACACACACACACACACACACACATTCATTATCATTATTCTTTTTCTAAACTATCTGAGATGAAGCTGTAGATATAATCACTTTTAAATATACCAACAAGTATTTCCCCCAAATAAGGGCACCTTCCTGCATAATCACAACTATCCAAATCAGGAAATCAACTCGGCCACTCTAGGGAAGTTTTATAAGAAGAGATTGTCTTAATCAGCTTTACTAAGAAATGAAGCAATCTCAAACTTCTTGTTAGCTACAACAAAGGGTTATTCCTTGTTCGTGTTGCTTTTAGGGCACCACATGGTTCCTCGCTTTAGACAGGCTGAGAC
Organism: Hyaena hyaena; assembly: GCF_003009895.1. Classification (NCBI taxonomy): domain Eukaryota; kingdom Metazoa; phylum Chordata; class Mammalia; order Carnivora; family Hyaenidae; genus Hyaena; species Hyaena hyaena. The sequence continues at coordinate 164,238 of NW_024081029.1, read as the reverse complement.
TTTAACACATGTGTTTTTCATTTTGGGGCCCAAGCTGAAGGAGCAATTGCTTTATGGGACATATTCATTCTCAGGGTAGGGAAAGAAAAAAGAAAAGAAAATAAAACAAAACAAAACAAAAAACAAAAAAACCCCAAAAAAACCCAAGAGATCCATGGTAAAATACGTCTCTTAAAGCACCATTGGTGTGTTCTCACTTCTGTTCCCATGTAATTGGTCAGAGATCATGGCCTCAGTCCAAAGTCATTAGGCAGGAAAGTATATGCCTTTCAAATGCAATATACAGGACAGTGAGTATTTGCCCACATTAATATAATCAACTACCATGGCCTTCTCTCACCTTTTTACAGCCTTTTATTATCAAAACTGTTGGCATTGATTTGATATGCTGCAGGAAAAATTATATTATGAAGAGCTCAAGCGCTTCCCAGTTTTGCTTTTAACCCCCAGCCATAACCTAAAACTCAGTCAGTTATTCATTCTCATCTGGTGAAAATGCCAAATTCATCACATAGTACTCACATGAAGGACTGTGAGAGTCCCAATGTTTGGGCTGAAGTGTCAGAATTGTTGATGACTCCTGGACAGTGACAAAAACATCAAACTGATCTATACCTTAATAATCATTCCGAGTACATATTACATACACATTAACATAGTTATAAGAAAGTAGAGATTTATGTTTCGAGGTCTCTTGCCCTAAGGTTCAGTCTTGTCTGATCAGGGTAGTATTGATGAAAGCCACAGATGTGTTACTGCCATCCCTCAAACACTTATAATCTCATTCTATATATAATTCATCTTCAGACTAAAGCATGTCTCTCTCTATCTTTCTCTCTCATATATGTGTGTGTGGGTGCACTCACAAGGTCATGCAAATTTTTAAAATTTATTTCTAAACAATAGTTATTTATAAAAAGTATCCCTACAGAAAAGAATATTTAAAATACTGTTTCAGAAATGAAATTGACAATGCTTTTCAGACTAATAATAATTAGGGTTTGGGAAAGTAGACCCTTTGAATAATGGGACATGTTTACAATGTTGGATACCTTTAATTTACCCCTCCAGATTCCATCTGTTTTTAGCCTTGGGAGGCTGAAGTGTATGGATTACATTAACAGGATTTTGAAGTGTATGGATTACATTAACAGGATTTGGGGTCCTCTGGGTTCTGTTTGGCAGAAGATCTGAGGGAAGGATGAGAATAAAGTTAAGCTTATTATTTCCCAGGATCTTTTTCATGAGGTCAAATTAAGTGGGCTGCATCCTTCAATCAAACTAACCTAAGGTCTCATCCCTGAATTCCCTTGTTTTCATTAATGACACGTTTTCCACAGCTATATCTAGTAACACTAAATTCTGAATCTATAAATTGCAATTTTTCTGGAACGTAAATCTCCAGTCTCGTCCAAGGGACAGAACTGGAGGCATGAGAAGAGCCCTCTGAGCATCATTTTCTAGCTGCAAGTCCTATGGGGAGGCAAACTAGAAATATTTTCCCCTGTTTTTCAGACTAATCTATAAGTGGTATCTAATTTTCTCCAGATGTGAGCCTTCCTGTAAGTTTGTAGCAGCGTGACCTTCAGGTTATTTCTTAGTTTCTTCCCTGAAACACTACAAGATAAAATCTTAATCAAGATTTTCCCACTGGAGTCCAAGGAACAGTTGTATGTTCACAAAGGAAGATAATATAAAAAATTACATCTTGGGGCACCAGAGTGGCTCTGTCAGGTAAGCATTTGACTCTTGATATCAGCTCAGGTCATGATGTCATGGTTCATGGTTTCAAGTCCCATGTTGGGCTTTGCACTGACAGTGTGGAGCCTGCCTGGGATTCTCTCTCTCACAGTCTCTCTCTGCCCCTTCTTTGCTTGTGCTTCCTCTTCCTCCCTTCCTCTCTCTCTCTCTCTGTCTCTCTCAAAACTAAATAAATATACTTAAAAAACATCTTTATATTTTGTTGAATGAGAGGTTGCAACTTCAAATTCCATTTCTGTACAGCTTGATAAACTCACAGATTTAAATAACTTTGCCTTTGTCAACAACATGATTTCAAGACTAAAAACAAAAAGGAAGCATGTCATATATAATATTGTGATCATATGGAAAATGACAAGAGTTTCAACCCAGTTTTTCCTATTTTGAAACAGAATTTGTTACCACAGTCACCACTATTGCCAGATGATATAGATCAAAAGTGATGTTATAGATCAGGCTCTGGATGGTAAACGTCTCATTTATGGAACAGAATATATTCCAACTTTTCTTGGCTTCATGTTCTTTTCCCTTTGCTCTGACACAGGGAACATGTTCCTGCTGGTCTAATTTGCCCATGCAGTTCTAGAGGTGCGGATAAATCACCTTTAAGTGACAGTTTCTAATAAGAGCACTGGAGCCATGAAACGGCATCTGTTTTTGTTTTTATAGTTGAAATTAAAAGTGAAAGGGCCTCCATTTACTGCACATGATTATTGGACAGTGTTCATTCCAGATCCCATGGATTTCCATGGGCTCTTTGTTTCCACCTATCTACCACCACAGGTAACAACAAAAAACCTTCCCTTCAGCGTTTACTACTTTAATCAATAATACATGGACTTTGTACAGCTAATCGTCAGCCTCATACAGCTCTATAGACTTTATCTTTTGCCTTTGTAATGCATAAGACAGATTATCTTGGTTGACTGAACAATATACAGAGGGAAATTTCCAGTAACTAATTTCTGTAGAAACAAAATCTGGGCCTCCAGATCCTCAAGGCAGGCACCTGGTAAGTGATTTATCAACTCTGTCTTTAAAGTGTCCCTATTTTGTATAAAAACTAAATCTAACAACCAAAAAATTAGAGCATGAGACATGGAAAATTCTAGTATGGATGTTTTGCTATAAAATGGGAACTATCTGTGAATTCTTAGATCCAGATTTTCTGTCATAAATTCACAGGATTCTTTTTTGTACTTAAAATTGTGTTGAGGTAGTCTGCCTTACTAACTTTAGCTCTGTAAAGCTAAAACTAATTTTTTTTAAGCTAAAACTAATTTTAAAGGCTATTTGTCTGCCACCTCAGTATTTCTGTTAAGCTTAAAGAAATATTTTTGCACGGTCCACTACTAGGTTGAATTCTTTAAAAATCTTTGTGTAAGAATATGAAAATCAGATCTCAGTAAAGATACAAGTCTGCTTTTGTGTATTTCTTGAAACTCCCAAAGAATTGTATTGTACAGATGTTAGACAAATGCATTTTCCATTGATGACTGCTTTATTTCCTTTTACAAAAATAATTTGACTATATGGCATGTTTTTCACTACAATACATATATTATCCTTTTTATCTTTAGATTATAGAACCATTTTGGTGATGTGTTCTTCAATTTCTACAATTTTATTACTTTCCTAAAGGTTTTGAAATAAGATTTAAGCTACATTATATATTTTTTCATGTGCATCCTCCTATCATCACTTTAATGAAAAACTACTTCAGAATGGTCTCTTCTGTATCCCTTTGACTTTTACCTTGGATTTATTATTTAAGCAATATTCTAAAAATCCCACATTAGTACAAAAAGTCTTAATAAATGAAGAGTCACTTCATGTCATTAAATGCTTATTGTAGTAATGAGAATATTTAGTATTATAGTTTAACAAAAGATGAAAAGAGTTTAATAACTTTTAAATCCAAATATTTTAAGTTAATAAGTCAGATTAATTTATTTGGGCTAATGCTTATGACCAGTCAATACAGATTTTTTCAATGGATAAATGTTTACAATCACATTTTTAAAAAAGAAAGATACAAAGTTTTTCTTCAACATATGAAAATTAGAAGCCAATATTATGAAAACGTTCCAAAATTATATTTTTATTTTAAACATTGAAATAGCTTTGTTAGCTATCAACATGAATAAAGCTATACAGAGCTTTAAAAATCTCTATATCGCCAACTGAAAATGGGGATAATATAGTTGAAGCCCTGTACGATCATATGATACATAAATTTTCAGATACACTAAAATAGGTGTCTTATGTGTTAAAAAAGAAATTCATTTGGGGCCACATGACTCATTAAGTGTTTCATGATGGCTCAGAGTATGCAGAGGATATTTTCAACAACAATTAGGCCCTTTGTTTTCTCTGGAATATTGGCAAACTTACCTTTCTTCATTGCATCTAAGAACAACTACCTCATGTTCTGAAACTTGACAGAAATAAATTTGAAAGAGTTTGAGACTGATTTCAAAAGCCAATAGAAAGCAGCTTTCCAAAGCCTTTATAAGTTTGCAGAATACTTTTCAAGGGTCTGTGCCCAGGCAGAATCTAAGACGACCCAGGTGATGCACATGTGAGTTAAAGCCACCTACTTGTAGGAAGATTTGAAGGTTTACGAAGCTTCACAGTGGACACATCTCATGCTCACGTTGACAGCACATACAAAACATTGCATCTCATAGCACCACATCCTGAGAATAAATTTTAGAGAGGATGAAGAGTGGAAAAACACTAATCTTTCCTAGAGAAGATAAATTCTTTGTTTTGGAAAATGTTTGGTGATAAGGGATCTGACATTGGCCCGGTAATTTTCTTTAGGTCTGATTCAGCTCACTATGGGCCACTTTGCTCTTGCCAATGTGGAGTTAAGGCTTAATCTAACTCCAGTTTTCTCAAGTTAACAGAAATCAATGTTTTCAGCCTATATAAATGTCATTATTTCTCAAAGACATTGAATTTTGTATCCTATCCTCGGAAGAAAGTTGGGCTTAAAGTTACAGTACCCATAGAAATTGCAGATGGACAAGAAAGAAGGAAACATGTTTTAAAGGAGAATAATGAAATACTTTTGTTAACAAAAGTGTCAGATTGGTTTAAACATTAAAACAGAATAAACCACTCAGGGGTGCCTGAGTGGCTCAGTCAGTTGAACATCTGACTTCGGCTCAGGTCATTATCTTACAGTTAGGGTTAGTGAGTTTGAGCCCCACGTCAGGCTCTGTGCTGACTGACAGCTTGGAGCCTAGGGCCTCCTTCAGATTCTGTGTCTCCCTCTCTCTCTGCCTTCCTCCACTCATGCTCTGTCTCTGTCTCTCTCTCTCAAAAATAAATAAACATAAGAAAAACAGAATAAACATATGTGTGCATACACACACACACACACACACACACATATACACACATATATATGGAATTTTAAAAGGTTGAGTTGAGAAACATAAAAATATAAGCTAAGGAAAAGTAATAATGTTATTGTCCAATAAGATAGCATTCAAAACCAAAAAAGATCAAGTGAGGGAAATATATGATAATAAATATTATATTCCATAATGAACACAATCACAATTTTTTAGTTCAGATAGCATATTTTCAAAGTAAAAAGAAAATTTTATTTACTGTGTATGTTAAAAGTTTTGAAAGAAATTGATAGAAGTACATGTAGAGAGTGAAATCTTACACAATATTAATCTACCTGATAGATTAAAAATTTTTGAAGTTTTAAAAATATATTGATATTGAATATATTTGTACATATGCATATATAAATATACACATTTACATATATACAGATTTATGCATACATATATACACCTATATACACTAAATATGTATACCAGTAAACATATATCTTATACTACCAACAGATAATGCAACTTGCAACAAAATGATCATTTACTGACACAAATATCACAATAATGTAAAATATATCATTTACCATGTTTGCATTCTCTAAACCAGCAAATTAACATAGAGAATCTAATTAAAAATTGTAAAATGAGACTAATTAAATTAGCATATTAAAGCCAAACGAAATACATTTTCTTTATAATAACCTTTTGGGTTAGTAGCTATCATATAATTAAAGACAAATTATTTAGTAGATAGTAAAGACTGGAAATATTTGAGCCTCTGGGATTTGGTCAAAACTGACCAGTGACAAATGCAAAACCTCAAATATTTTGGGGTGCCTGGGTGGCTCAGTCAGTTAAGTTACCAACTCTTGATTTCAGCTCAGGTCATGATCTTTCAGTTTGTGAGATTGAGCCCCACATTGGGCTCTGTGTTGACAGCGTGAAGCCTGCTTGAGATTCTCTCTCTCCCCCTCTCTCTGCCCCTACCCCTCCTCTCTCAAAATGAATAAATAAACATTTAAAAATTATTTAAAAATCCTTGTATGCTTTCATATTAAAGAAAATTAATTATTCAACTGAAAAACAAAACAAACAAAAAAAAAAAAAAGAAGAAGAAGAAGGAACAGGATGGTGTCCAGAATCCATAAACCTGGTTATGATTATTTTGAGTATAGATGACACACAATATTACATTAATTCATACACAGGTGTACAACTCAGTGATTAGACAAATTTATACATTATGCTATGTTCACCGTGTGTAGCTGCCTCTGTCCCATTATATCCCTATTAAAATATCATTGCTTGTTTTCCTTATGCAACACCTCTTACTCCCATGATATATACATTACAAAACTATAAGCCTTTATCTTGCCCACCCCTTCACTGTTTTGTCCAATCGTGCACTTCTCTCCCCTCCAGCAACCATCAGTTTGTTCTCTGTATTTATAGATCTGATTCTGCTTTCTGTTTGTTTCTTCTTTTTTATTTTAGATTCCACTTTTGAGTAGAATCACATGATATTTGTCTTTCTCTGACTTCTTTCACTTAGCACAGAACACTGTAGATCCATCCATATTGTCTTAAATGTCATAATCTCATCCTATTTTATGGCTGAGAAATATTCCATTTTCTTTTTTTTTTATTCTTTAATGTTTATCTTTGAAAGACAGAAAGACACAGCATGAGCAGAGGAGGGGCAGAGAGGAAGAGGGAGGTGCAGAATCCAAAGCAACTCCAGACTCTGAGCTGTCAGCACAGAGCCCGAAAAGGGGCTAGAACTCATGGACTATGAGACCATGACCTGAGCCGAAGTTGGCCACTTAACCAACTGAGACACCCAGGTGCCCCAGTAATATCCCATTTTCTATTGATAGACACAGGTTGCTTCCATATCTTGGCCTTTGTGAATAATGTTGCAATAAACACATGAGGGGTTGAGTAAATGTCTTTTCCAATTAGTGTTTTCATTTTCTTTGGTAAAATATCCAGTAGTGGAATTATTGGATCATTTTTATTTTTTTTTAGGAAACTCCATATGGTTTTCCACAATGGCTGCACTAATTTACATTCCCACCAACAGTGCACAAGGTTCCTTTTTCTCCATATTCTCACCAACGCTTGTTGTTTCTTGTCATTTTGACATTAGCTAGCCATTCTAACTGGTGTAAAGTAATACCTCTTGTGGTTTTGATTTGCATTTCCCTGATGATTAGTGAGGCTGAGCATCTTTTCATGTGTCTGTTGGACATCTGTATGTCTTCTTTGGAAAACATTCAGGTCCTCTGCCCATTTTTTAAATGGCTGGTTTGTTTTTTAGGTATTAAGTTGTATAAATTATATATTTTGGATATTGATCCCTTATTGAATATATCATTTACAAATATCTTCTCCCATTCTGTAGGTTGTCTTTTTGTTTTGTTAATGGTTTCCTTTGCTGAGCAAAAGCTTTTTATTTTGATGTTGTCCCAATAGTTGATATTTGCATTTATTTCCCTTCTCTAAGGAAACATATCCAGAAAAATGTTACTGTGGCTGATGTCAGAGAAATACTTCCTGGGGTTATGATTCTTTATTTCACTATGTACATGTGTTTGACTTTGAGAATTGCTAATAACATCTCCAAGCCTCAGTTTCCTTTTCTGGAAGATAGGAATAAATAATATGTATCTCATATGTTGCTAGAAAGGTATATCATTATTATTATTATTATTATTACTATTATTACGGTTAATATATTATTGATCTTTACTCTGTGTTGAGCATTGTTCCAAGTACTTTACTCATTTAATTCTCACAATTATCCAATGTGATGTGACATAAAATAATTCCCATTTTATAGATGTGGACAACTAGCAAAGAAAATTTACATAAATTATTTAAAATCACACTTGAAACGGCCTTTTGAAAACTGGCTCCAATGCATTGTAAGTGCTCTGTAAAAGTTTATTTCTCCACCTTCTTCCATCTGCCTTTGCCTACTGTTGATCTTACAAAACAGGAAACGTTTACTCAACCTTCTAATCAACTCTGCTGAATATTGCCTATTTCTATGCAGGAGAAATCCAAAGCTCTTCTTTTCAGGTAAAATCATACAGCACCATGGTGACAGAAAAAACAAATTTTAAAGAAAGAAAGACAAAATCCAGTTGAAGAAAAAAGAACCCATATACAAACACACACATACACAATTCTATTTTCAGTGAAGATACATGCTTGTTATTCTATTCCTAAATGCATTTCATTTAGACTTACAAACAAGCAGGCCCTATTAGAAAGCTTCCAAGAACAAAAATGATGATCTCACCAACCTCTTCCATAGCTGTGGTACTAGAGAGCTGTTTTCTGGATTTTATTAGGCCCTGGGGATGCCAAATGAAGAGTATAATTAACTCTTGACCATCAAATACTTACTTTAAAAGACCTTGACAATACAAGAGTGCCTAGTAGCAAATGGCATCCAGTGCTTCTTGACTATGTACAAAGAATTGCTTGAGGGTATCAAATAATAGGGTACATTTAACTTGGGAATATCTGTATGAGATGGAGTAGTCAGGTAATTGCAATTATCTCCACTTACATGCTAAAATTGTTAAACACTTTTAAGGCTAATGTCTTGCTCAAGACAGATTACAGGGGCACCTCAGTCAGTTAACAATCTAACTTTTGGTTTCAGCTCAGGTCACGATCTCACAGTTTGAGTAGGAGCTCCACATCAGGTTCTGTGCTGACAGCATGGAGACTCCTTGGGGTGCTCTCTCTCTCTCTCTCTCTCTTTCTCCCTGCCCCTCCCCAGCTCAAGTGCTCTCTCTCTGTCACTCTCTCAAAATTAAATATATAAACATTTTTTAAAAGATTATATGTGTCTTTATATATTAATCTCTGCTTAGCAGAGAATAAATATAAAAACTGAAACATATTATCTCTTTTTGTGAGACTGAGTCAAAGATGAAGAATAGTTCTCTAGATGAAAGAGGATGTATTTTTTTTTTCTGATTTGAGCCAGTGTTGAAATTTTTAAAAAGCATGAATTGTGAGATTATGATGGTATAAATGGTGACAATATAACACTTTTAGAAATACAGGCCAGACAGTGTGCTACATTTTCTTTTTCTTTTCTTTTGTTCCAAGTTTTTACTTAAATTCAAGTTAGTTTGCCGGTAGTGTAGAATTGGTTTCAGGAGTAGAATTTGGTCATTTATCATTTACATAGAACACCCAGTAGCATGGTGCATTTTCATACACATTAAATTATTTCATTTATGAGATTTTTTTCAAGCTTTTATTTAAATTCCAGTTAATTTCATTTATGAGATTAAAACAATCACAATAACACAATGACAATGATTCTATGAAATGGACACTATCTGGTCAGATGAAGAATTCTATGCTCAAAAAAAGCTCACTTGCTCAAAACTACATATTCGGTAAGTTCTAAATTTTTCTAACAGTGGCCTTTCCAGCAACAAAGCTGAGAGTTTTCACCACTGGATGAGTTAATTCCCAGAATTTGAAATCTGATTTTACCATTTAGAAGTTTTGTGTTACAGGGCACGTTGCATAAACTCTGAAAAGTTCCAATGATAATATCAATTTCAAAGCTATTATTAAGTCAAGTGGAGATACATATTAATATTCTTCATATATTAACATATTATGCCTTGATGTTAATCCATGCTATCTTAGCCAATTAAGTTTGATAATATAAATGAAGATCATTTATAAGATACAGTGTGTGGGAAAAGAACATGGGCTCATTTCTATGTACACAGCAAACAAACAAAAAACAACACTCAAAAAGGCACATAATTTGACATAAACTGTCAAAAGTCATGTAAAAAATGCAGAATACTATTTGTATTATTTTTGAGATTTTATAAATAAGAAGCTTTTATCAATGTATGCTTTGAAGTTTGATAAAAGCAAAGCAGCATTTTAATTAGTAGTATCTTAACAGAATCTTTCAGCAATAGAGGAGTGTTCTGTTAAACATCTTCCTTTTTTGTTTCTATTGTTATGACCTAAAACATATAGTTGGTAGCCAGAGAATATTCATTTTACTTAGAATTGTAGAATGTTAGAGGTGAAACAAACCGGAGTGACCATTTTGTGCATTTCTCATATTTTTTAGACAGTTAAAACCTGGCTCAGAAATAGGAGGTGAGTACCTTTGGGTCATACAGTTGGTTTGTGAAAGAGCTCAACTGCCTCACCTCAGGTTCCCAATGTAGTACTTTGAAAAGCCCCACAGATATGGCATTTCTATTGTGAAAATAGTTTAGTCTTTACACATTTAAAAAGGAGTTCATAAAATCTGTCCCACTTAGGTCTATTGAATATCAGGGTGCCTGGGTGGCTCCGTCAGTTAAGCGTGCAACTCTTGATTTCTGCTCAGGTCATGATCTCACAGTTGCTGAGTTCCAGCCTCATGTTGGGCTCCATGTTGAGCATGGAGCCTGTTTGAGATTCTCTCCCCTGCCCCCTTTCCATCTCTTCTGCTTCCTCTGTCTCAAAATAAGCATTTTTAAAAAAAGAATCTGTTGAATATCAATATATTATCACTTTCTAGGAGAATAATGTATTGATTATTGTGATTTTAATATTAACTTTTTCATGATTAAAGCACGTCATATCCTTAGGTACAATATTTCATTATTTTAATTCATTAATAGACATGAAAGCCAATTGTTTTGTTCAGGTTAACATGGATTAACATTGACTTTTATCAGTGTGAAGAATATTGAGTAGTTTCCTAGGGCTTGCAATTGTCTTTCAGAGGAAGTTATATTTCAAGAGACATTTTGCTTACATCTATTTAATTACTTTTTCTTTTTTTAATGTTTTTTCTTTTTTTTTTTTGAGAGAGAGAGAGAGAGACAGCGTGAGTAGGGGAGGATCAGAGAGAGAGGGAGACACAGAATCTGAAGACAGGCTCCAGGCTCTGAGCTGGCTGTCAGCACAGAGCCTGATGCGGGACTCGAATCCATGAACCCTGAGATCATGACCTAAGCTGAAGTCAGATGCTTAACTGACTGAGCCACCCAGGCACTCCTAATTTACTTTTTCTTAGTAATTATATTTGATTTAAAAAAATTTTTAAAAGAGGGTGACTGGATGGCTCAGTTGGTTAAACGTCCGACTTCAGCTCAGGTCATGATCTCAGGGCTTGTGGGTTCGAGCCCCTAGTAGGGCTCTGTGCTGACGGCTCAGAACCTGGAACCTGCTTCCCATTCTGTTTCCTTGCTCTCTGCCCCTCCCCCACTCATGCTGTGTCTCTCTCTCTCTCTCTCAAAAACAAACATTTAAAAATTAATAATTATATTTGGATTACCTACAAAAACTTCACAAAGTCAGTCATTATTCTAGTCTATTCCTTTTGTGTAGTTGACAGCTTGTAAGAGACAATATGAACTTATTTCACTAGTAAACCCAGGTAGAATGAAAGTTTTATATTTAATGCTGAAACCTCTAGAGGCATGTCTGTTTTAATCAAAACATCAACATTAAACTGACTTTTATATCAAATATTTCACCAGATCATGTGAACTTAAAAAAACATGTAGGTTAGTTTCTATCTTTCTGACAGGGATAGAAGGACAAATCCTTATAAGCACTTGTCTTCATACCAACTAAATAGAACTCTTTCAGAAATTAATTTTAGCAATACCATCCAGAGGTAGAAAAATATCGCATATTTACAACATATACACATGGACATCACCCAAATACACAGACATGTAGACCTTAATTTTTTTTTTTTATTTTCGACATAGTTCACATACAGTGTAGTCTTGGCTTTAGGAGTAGAACCAGTAATCCATGTCTTACATTTGACACCTAGTGCTCATCCTGAAAAGTGCCCTCCTTAATGCTGTTCACCCACTTAGCCCATCCCCACCCCCAGAAACTCTCAGTTTGTATTTCGGAGTCTCTTATGGTTTGCCCCCTCTCTGTTTTTATTTTATTTTTCCTTCCCTTCTTCTATGTTCACCTATTTTGTTTCTTACATTCCACATATCACTGAAATCACATGCTACCTGTCTTTTTCTGACATATCGTTTAGCATAATACACTCTAGTTCCATCCTTGTTGTTTCAAATCACAAGATTTCATTCTTTTTCATTGTCAAGTAGTATTTCATTGTATGCATATACCACATCTTTTTTTTTTAAATTTTTTAAATGTTTTTATTTATTTCTAGGAGAGAGAAAGACAGCGTGAGCAGGGGAGGGTCAGAGAGAGGGAATCACAGACTCTGAAACAGGCTCCAGACTCTGAGCTGGCAGTCAGCACAGAGCCCGACGCGGGGCTCGAACCCATGAACCGCGAGATCATGACCCAAGCGAAAGTCGGATGCATAACCGACTAAGCCACCCAGGCGCCCCATATACCACATCTTCTTAATCTATGCATCAGTTGATGGACATGTGGGTCTTTGTGGAAAAACGTTTTAAGATTTGTATTTGTCCCTAGAATTAATCTTATGGAGATTGTGGTAGAGTTCAGTCACAAAAGCCCTTTAGCAGTCTGGATTTTAAAAATGCCTCTTTCTCTCTCTCTCTCTTTTTTGCTCTTTTAGTCTCAGATGATTTTGGGCTGTTTACATTTTAAATGCATGATAAGATGTATAACTTCAAAAATCAGAGAAAGAACTGAAGTTTTTCCAAGAAGTACTTTAATTTCTTAAGGCCAATACTTTACAAGCCTTTAGAGATAAAAGAGGGAAGCTTTTTGTTCTGTTTCATTTTGTTTTTTTTTTTTTTCTGGGAAACAAGGTTTTTAATCTGTGGCTATAGCCACAACCAGGCACCAGGGGCTGGTGGGAACGTCCGGGCTGGTGAGTCCAGCCAAGCCTCCAAGTCAAATTGTCTCCTACCTTCATCAAGCAGAGTGCAGGGTGCTCAGCGACCAGCCGAGGGCATTGAAAGTAGCAACACTCAACCTCAGGTGAAGTACCTGGAGGGTCATGGAAGGTCCCCGCAGGATGAGGGAGGACTAGAAACCCAGGACTGGGACTCAGAAGCCCTAGGAACAGGGAAAGTTTTCCAATTTTCCAATTTTTCCAATTTTTTGTTAGGCTTTTGTAATCCTTTAACAAAACTATTTTTGAACTTTTGAAGCCTTTTGGAGGCTTTTAATTTTGCCAATTAAAAGAGGTATTCTGTTCTGTTTAATTTGGGAACCCTTACTTTCAAGTGTGCTTCTTAAATCATCATATCTGATTAGAATGATCCTCATATGGCCACTGTATTTCCACGTTGTCCTTCGTAACATTTTTTCCATTTTGCTAGACATCTGGAACATTCTGAGAATATAGTTCTTAGACATAAAGTAAGCAGGTGAACTGAAAGGAAGCACATTCAACTCTCTAGATAGAAGATCCCATTTCTTTTAGCGAGAGTTTTGGGTTTCTTGGGGCCAAACTAATACTTAAGAAGAACTTGCCAAGGGGTTGGGATTTAGTGAGGTGTTTTACAGTGTGCCTCATTGCATGGGAATTTTCTTGAGGTAAGTGGGTGACCTAGTGTCAATCTAACTCATTCTGTGACAAATTTATTCTCACACAGAGTCTTTGAGTTAGGTGGTAGGTGCTCTAACAGCTCTGAAGTGCTCAACCTATGCCCACTAATTTTTGCAGCATTTGCACCTCCGAGATTCCCTGCTAGCAGTAACCTTTATTTACATAAAACAAAACAAAAAAATGTACACTTTAACACACCTGCAGTAACCAAAAGATGTCACTGTGGACTGGCCAACAGACAACCCCATGACACCAGCAAACCCCAATGTGAACTCACCCAGCAGGTGCCATTCAGGGAGACCTTGGACAAGAAATTTGGAAAGGCTTAAACCAGCAAATTCTAGTAAATAAGGACTTTGGACTGGAACTGGGGAAAGCATTATTCCAACATGGACTTGTGGACTGAACCAAGGGCTAAGGATGGGTGTTCTGCTCCTTTAGAGCCTCCTGTCAGAAAGCCAATGAGATCAGTAGCTTGAATGCAAGAAGAACAGAGCCGAAACCAAGACTTACCAAGAGCTCTCAGAAAGGGCCAGAAAAACAGTGGACTCAACGGGTTCCTGGGGCACCGTACCTGTGTTTCTTGTTGCTCCTGAGTGCCATCAGAAGTTCATGTTGGATCCCATGGGGAGCCTGGGTGGCTCAGTCAGTTAAGCATCTATCTGACTCTTGATTTCTGCTTATGTCATGATCTCATGGTTCATGGGTTTGAGCTCCACATCAGGCTCTGCACTAACAGTGTGGAGCCTGCTTTGGATTCTCTCTTTCCCTCTCCCTCTTTTCTCTCGAAATAAATAAATAAACATGGAAAAAAAATAAAAAACTATACCTAAAAGCTAAAAAAAATAAGAAGTTCACTTTGGATCCCAATACTACCACCAGATTGGTTAAGAATCAAAGTTCAATTTAGTAAATTTTAAGATCAAATTTATTGAATTATTTATGAGTTGGGCAGCATCCCATTTAGCAAGTAGAGAGGAGCTTTCTTATGTTGTTACTAGAGAGTTTTCTAAAAAGATTTATAGTTAAGGTAAGGCCTAGATAACACAGTAGGTGAAACATATTTGGGAGGAAAGAAATGGCCCTGGATTTAAATGTTTTGAATTTGTGGAACAGTCAAGACATTCATAGAAATGTTCAGAATATGTAAATCTTTGTCAGGCTGGTAATATTGACACTCATATATGTAGGTTACATATAGAGGGTGTTTACAGAGTAGATAAGAATCCTAACACCACATTTGAGGCTTATCACATTTAAGGTGTGAACACTCACATATCTGTATTTTATGTATGAATTCTAGTTATCATTCTTCTGTTACTACTTAATTCATCATTCCTTATCACTTTACCATGTTCTATTTTTCTTCATGGTACTTATCTCCATATAGCATGTCTATTCTCGTTTTATCTAACTCACATTGACTCCATAAGAGTAGGCATTTCACTGAGAATTTTCCTGTAGTATCCACAATATGCTGAATAGTACAATACAGACTATACTATAGAAAACAAAAACAAAAACAAACAAACAAACCTCACCAAAATATCAATGGCTTAACATAATGAAGAATTCTTTTTCACTGTCATAGTCTGAAGCAGGGGAGGAAGATCACTTCAATCTTGGCAGATCTAAGCATCTGAACACACAGATTAGAAGGGCTCCATGACCCTGGAAGAAAGGACTGGAGGGTCAAAAAAAGGATTTACATCACCCACAGCCCAGTGGCCAAAACTTAGTCACATGCTCCAAATCTTACTGCAAGGGAGACTGAAAAATACTCTCTGTGCTTGGAAAGTGGTAAAGGTATTGTGAATACATAGCATTTTCTCTGCCCTGGCCCTTGCCTACAAATAGCACTTGGTACCCAGTACTTCCCAGCAAATACTAGTTTTTAAAAAATCAGAACTTGTTATTTAGCAATGGTGGTGGGGCAGGGTGGGACAATGACTAATTAGGAACTTTTAAAACTTTACATTTCTAATGCTTTTTTTTCACAGGCATTAAAATTAGCAAATATTGACAGAAAATATGGTAATACCAATACCATCAAATCATTACCCAATGCTGTCATAAATTTACTTTTGAGGTATAGCAAACACAAGAATCAACTTAATAGTATCTATTGTATTGTATTAGAACTTTAGGGTATTTATAAATCCTAAGACTGTTGGTAAAAGCAAAATAATAATAAAGATAATAATAATATGTAGTTACCCTTAGCACAGAGCCTGCTTTGGATCCTCTGTCCCCTCTCTCTTTTCCCCTCCCCAGTTCTTACTCTCTTTCTCTCAAAAATAAACATTTAAAATAATAATAATATTAATCTTTAAATATATACTCTTCCCCTGTGATGCTCAGGAAATCCCAGAACCACTAATATATTACCACCCTTTCACAGTAGGACAGAGCTATTGTTGACACTGTGCATAACGGTGGGTCAGTGGATTCTCCTATTCTGGTGGAGAACAGCCAGAAACCCAGTATATCCCAGACACGCTTAATTACACAGAAAAAATCCTGAAGTCTTTAGTTTCTTACAACATAATTAGGCAAAGTGTTTACACACTCCACCTCATTGGCACTCTAGCCTCACAGGCCTTCTCTCTCCCATTTTAGGGCCTTTGCACCTGTTCTTTCCTGATTGGAAAGTTCTCTTCTCCAAATTGGCCCTTGCTCATTTGTCAGGGGAAACATTTCTAAGCAGCTTGATTCTGTCAGTTTCCCTCTGTTTATGGAATATATCTCTGCTTTGTCATGATGAAAATTTCAATTTACTGGCAACTGTTTCTTTCTTTGGTGTATCATACTTTCCCACTCACTTCTAAGCACCACGAAGATAGCTACAGGTTTTTATAGTCCTTAGATTCTCCAGTCCAGCGTGTGCCAGATATTAAACAATAATAGCCAATCAATATTTTTGAATTGATTAGTTAATTTTGCTTTCACAACACTGTCCTCTATGTTAGTATGCACAAAGTTAGTGAAAATCAAAATAAAACAAGTAACAAAATAATAAAACCTGGTAACTAGCCAAGTGGGAACTTGTACACTTTGTCCGTTTTTCTGTGATACACTTTGTTTTCTTTTTCTTAAATTTTTTTCAATGTTTTTATTTATTTATGAGAGAGAGAGAGAGAGACAGAGACAGAGACAGAGACAGAGACAGAGACAGCAGGAGCATGGGAGGGTCAGAGAGAGAGAGGGAGACACAGAATCCAAAACAGGCTCCAGGCTCTGACCTGGCTGTCAGCACAGAGCCTGATGCGGGGCTCGAACCCACGAACTATGAGATCATGACTTGAGCCGAAGTCGGACTCTCAACCAACTGAGCCACCTAGGTGCCCCTTGATATATTTTGATATAGTGGAGAACATAGCTGGGATTACTCTGGGTAGTATGTTCACTTTAACAGTGTTAACTTTTGCAGTCCATGAGCACAGAATATCTTTCCATGTATTTGTCTTCTTAAATTTATTTCATTAAGTCTTACAGTTTTCAGTGTACAGTTCTTTAGTTCTTTAAACTCTTTGGTTAAATATATTCCTAGATATTGTATTATTTTTGATGCACTTATAAGTGGATTGTCTTCTTAATTTGCTTTTGATAGTTTGTTAGCGTATAGAAACACAAAAGGGTTTGTATATGGATTTTGTATCCTTCAAGTTTATAATCTTTTAAAATCAAAAGTATTTGCATGAGGCAGTGTAGGGGTGGAGCTGGGAGGACTTGAAAAGGAAAAAAAGACAAGAAATTGCACATGAGAAAAGGAACAGGTTAAATTATACCCGTTGGCTCCAGAGACACCTGATTTTAATTCTTGAAGAGAAGTTCAGCAGCTGCCAGAGGGCTCAGGAAGCCTGATAAACACAACAGATAGTCTCTGTTTTTCTAGAACTTTAAACAAAGAAAAATAACCACTTTGGCTCATGGTAAATTGGGAAAAGAACAAGTTTCAAAGTAGGGCTTAGGATGGACTTCAAGCTCTTCCGCTTATATGTGATAGCTGAAGAAAGATAAGACTACCTGTATTAGAGAGTGCTGAGAACATAAAACTATACATGACATCACTGGTGTTAGAAAGTACCTCGGAGCAATGTCTCTCCGATGCTACACCTATTCCAGGCTTGCGTCTTTCACACAGCTTTTTATTGTCATTTCCTTCTTCCCCGCCCTCCCTCTTATACATACTTTCATTCTTGTGGTCTGTTAAATATAACTTAGATGGAATCATTTGCCAGTCTTACCTAGTAATTTAAAGGAGGGCAGTACTACATAAGGCCACTCTTCAGTTTACAGTTAAGAAGGCCCTGGAGCGCTCGGGTGGCTCAGTTAAGCATCGGACTCTTGTTTCCAGTTCAGGTCAGAGTCTCACTGTTGGTGAGAGGGAGCTGTGCATCAGGCTCTGTGCTGACTACTTGGGATTAGGATTCCCTCCTCTCTCTCTCTCTCTCTCTCTCTCTCTCTCTCTCTCTGTCCTTCCCCCACTCGGCCTCTCTCTCCCTCTTTCTCTCTCAAAATACATAAATTAAAGAAGAAGAAGACTCAGTGCAGTTATGGGGCTTGTTTAAATCCCTCCTGCGATGAATTGGCAGCGCTGTGGTTACTGTCCCCTTACTCCGAAGTCCAGCACTTGTATTACCGATCCCAGAAATCTCTGCCTCGGGGCGCCTGGGTGGCTTAGTGGGTTAAGCGTCTGACTTTCGCTCAGGTCATGATCTCGCGGTTCGTGGGTTCGAGCCCCGTGTCGGGCTCTGTGCTGACTGCCGGCTCAGAGCCTGGAGCCTGTTTCGGTCTGTGACTCCTTCTCTCTCTGACCCTCCCCTGCTCACGCTGTCTCTCTCCTAGAAATAAATAAAACATTAAAAAAAAAATAAAGAAATCTTTGCCTCAATACTCCAGTGAACAGTGTTGATGATATATGAAATAAATTGTTCAAGACCTTCTAAGGGTTTATAATACTTCTTCTTCTTTTACTGATTCATAAGGCACAGTAATGTGATCTAATGCTGCTAGATTAATAGTAAAGAAATACTGAATTATCTAATAAAACATCAGCTTATTTTGATTACTGCTATTGAAACAAAGCCTTCTGAACATGCTTCCTCTTGTTTAGAATCTAGTTTCTGAAAAATGGACAAGAAGGTGGACATCTTCAGGAGGGAGTTAGTGGATCATCAGGGTGTCCCCATCTTCTGGGGTACTGCTGAGGAGTGGTGGCAGGTGGAGTCATTTGAGACCCGACCAGATGACCTTCTGATTGCAACCTACCCCAAATCTGGTAAGATCTTTTTATTTATTTGTACTCACTGGTTATCAATCCATATGTGTAAGCCCACCAATCTCATCGCTAGTGAAGGGAACAGAGTAGCAGCTGCTGGGACAGGTTTGTCTGAAATCAGATAAAATCACTTTCGATTCTGAAAGATCTGCCGCTGAGTGAGGGCTAACCTGAGGGAAAATTAATGCCATAGTCTTATTTTCCTTTTTAAAATGAATTGTTTTAATGTTTTTATTTATTTTTGAGAGAGAGAAAGAGTGACAGAGTGTGAGTGGGGTGGGGAGGCAGGGAAAGGGGGAGACACAGAATCCGAAGAAAGTTCCAGGCTCTGAGCTGTCATCAAGGGGCTGGAACTTGTGAACCATGAGATCATGACCTGAGCCGAAGTTGGATGCTTAACTGACAGAGCCACCCAGGGGCCCCCTATTTTAAATATATTTGGTAAAATATTTTATTATTTTAAACACTTTATAAACACATTTAGAAATATTTTGCTATAATGTTAAACAGCTGCTGACCTCAGTGTATGATCTCAGAAAAAAGAATTTAAGATGACTCAATAAGAATCACTAATTTTTATTTTTCCAGATCTCTTTGTGATAGAGTCCAATTCACCCAGTGTTAGATATACAAAGACATATCAGAGAATGAATTTCTGTTGCCTTTTATCCAGCTAATTTACTTGAGCCCACAATGAATCAATGTTCCAATTGCTAAATTCTCTAAAGTCAACTTTCCTTTATATTTCTACTTTATTTCTTTTTTTTTAAGTTTATCTATTTATTTTTTGTGGGGGAGGGACAGAGAGAGAATCCCAAGCAGGCCTTTCACTGACGTCAGCGCAGAGTTGACACAGGGCTTGAACCCACAAACTGTGAGATCATGACCTAAGCCCAAATCAAGAGTTAGTTGCTTAACTGACTGAGCCACCCTGGTGCCCCTTTCTGCTTCATTTCTTAAAGGAATTGAGAAAAAGAAGGTTTTAATAAGGACATTGACTACTAATCCTCTTTTTATTTTATAACTGTTAAAATTACTTCATAGGAGTATGTAACAAAGCCTGGGAGAAACACCTGGGTTTTTGGAGATTCTAATGCCAAAATTATAAACACGGCATGAGAACAAAGAGCTCTTATCAGAAAACAAACAAATATACAATACAGACCTTTGTAGGAATGGAAAACAAGCCTGTTTGGGCAAAAACTTTTTTTTCTTTCTTCCTGCTACTTACATTGCTCTCTGAGCAATTTTCCAAACTCAGACTATTTGGAACCAAAACTACTTTGCGTTTCCTGGTTGAGGCACGAGTTTAGAAAAGATAGGGCAATTACTAAAAATATAAATGATCTTTTGTTTTTGTTATTTAAAAAAATATATTCACCAGCAGGAAACCATTAGGATGATCTTTGGAAGTTACCATGTACAAATGGTTCATTTGTGAAAGTGTTTTTTGAAGCTGAATTCTTTTGACAGTGAAAGCTAGGTGGCTAGCTGGCCACATGTAAAGTAATTGAATACTCTGTGGTCACTTTTTGTCTTTGATTTTTTTTCCCTTTACGAGCTGTTGAAAACTTGTCTTGAAGTTATTAATATATCAATCCCCTGTTAGGAGCCAAGCTAACTTATTCATTATATGAGGCAAATCATGAGCTTTATATTTCAAAAATTATGGAAAATAAACATTTCCAACTTGAGGCATAGCAAAAACAGTACTTCTTTCCATCAGATCTGAGTGGCACAATTTGAACCGTCCGCTGACAGGAAATGGAATGTGTTATATTGTGTTTTGGAACTTAGGTCTCTTTTTTCCCATGAATATTTGCTTAAGCCTTACCCAGATCAGGCAACAAAATTTTCATGGATAGTATGAAACTCCAATTTTTCTTAGCACTGTAATTGTCTTTAGAAGGATGGGAGAGATAGTCTCATATTCATGATTCAGTGACAAGAAGGAAGAAGAATTGTCCACAAAAAAGGACTAAAAAGAAGGCCTAAAGTACTCTCATTTATGGAACTAATTCAAAGGTGCATCCTTGTGCTGTGGTAGGAAAGCAAACAAACTAACAAACAAACAAAACCCAAAAACCTCAAGGCGACCTGACTATACAAGTATGTGACTACATCTCTCACGACCTTGTACTGTGAGACCACTTAATCGGCTGCATGTTACCATATATGGGAAACAAAGAAGAGGTAAAATATATTTTAAAACGATACCACGTGGACTGTGGGGGCTCAGTTCTTTGGGTACGAGCCCAACTGAGCTGTTCTGGCACGAATACATTTGCTTCCTCAGTGAAAGAAAAGCCTCAGTGTCACGACTCTCTGTGTGAGAATCCTGCTACATTTGGGGGTGGGGGGGCTCATGTCTGGGATTCAGAGACAGTGCGTTTCCACCTTCTTTGCCACTGGGGATGCGAACCGCAGAGCATCGGGAGAGGCAGCCTCTCCTGGCGCCTGTGGACCATTTGATTCACACGAGATCAACCTATCCTGGAGCACCAGGTGAAGATACCGTGTGAGCACAAGGGCACGCGTGAGGCCCAGGAACTTACCCATTGGACTTGGTAAGAGTCCGGGCTCGTTTTGGCAGCCTTGCTCCTAAAAGGCAGAAGGGGCTATAAAACACAAATTTAAAAAAAGGAGGTGGGGGGTGCCTGGATGGCTCAGTCAGTTAAGTGGCTGACTTTGGCTCAGGTCAGATCTCATTGTTAGTGGGTTCAAGCCCTGCATCGGGCTCTGTGCTGACAGCTCAGAGCCTGGAGCCTGTTTCAGATTCTGTGTCTCCCTCTCTCTCTGCCCCTCCCCCTCTCATTCTCTGTCTCTGTCTCAAAAATAAATAAACTATAAAAAAAATCTAAAAGGCAGAAGGGGGGCCTGATCACCTCCCAGAGTTGCCCTCGCAGTTCCACAAGGGATGAGAAAGAAGTCACAACTCTAAGGCGCTGAAGGTAGGGCAGTGGATTGGAGTCGCCCTATGACGGGGTGTGGGGGCTCCTCTCTCATTCATTTCCTGGGTCAATGACTAGGATACCCAGAACCAACTGTCTCTGGTTAGTCTACCTCAGATCAAGCACTGTAAGGAGTATTCCCCAGGAGCTGCAGAAACCCCCTTTGTTTCAGGGAAGCTCCCTGTCTTCTCCAGACTGACATGGACTGCCTAATGCCACTAGTGGAGAACAAAACAAAACAAAATAAAAAACTGGAGTTTGCTCCTCTGTCTAAGCTGACAAGATTTTTAACTGGGAATTCTCTTTCTCTGCCTTCTGCCAGCACCTCGCCTCTCCTGCCTTCCCTCCTCGCCCCCACCTTCCTGTTTCTGCACCATCTGGGGTGCAGCCTGCATTCCTGGCTGCTCCTCCTCCCACCCAGAGACATTGTGGAGCAAAGACCACCCTTTTCAGATTTTCCCACCAGTGCTTTCAGTAAAAATTAACCATGGGGAACAAACTGTCTTAAATGGACGCAGGTAAAATGTATTCAGGGTTTAAGCTAATTTAAGTTTGTTGGTTTGATATAGATAATGTTTATCAACATTAAATAAAAAATAAATTATCCTACCTAGATTTACTAAAGGTCTAATAAGCTCATCTTCTCTCGGTTCCAATTTGTTAGCAAAAAGATGACTTAAAGTAATGGTTAACCTTGTCTGTCCCATAGTTTTCATGGGTAATTGTTAAGATAGATTTAACAGTCTTTGGTAACCTAAAACGTTACATTTTTGCTTGCATGACAAATTGGCATTAAGTTCATCGGATATCTAATGAGATAAGAGGCTAAAGTGCTCATTACTAGATGTAGGTTTGTACTTTTGACTTGTTGCAGGAAAACTAAGGATATTTGGATCTGTTGGAAAACATGCTTTGTGCTTAACTGATTCATAAGTTTGCCATCTAAGAAATTCTGATGTAACAGTTCACAATTGGTTACTACTTAGTTTTCACTGGAGACTAAGTTTTCTAAGAGTTAAAATTCTGCTAAATGTAGTTAAGACTGATCAAAATAAGGAAGGCAACTCTGTATGTAAAACAGTAGATGTATTAAAATATATAAGGAATAGAAATACATTTTTTGTTAAAGTAAAAAAAAAGTAATTTTGTCCTAAATGAGATGGGTTGTTTGAGGGAAAAAAAGGCTCAGGTCAGAACTAAAAGCAGGGGAAAGTTGTAAAAGGTTTGTGAAGAAAAATCTTAATTTTTTTTTTTTATTTTTGGTCAGGAGGTCTAAGGTTAAACATTTAAATTACTCTAAATTAGCCACTATCTTACAGACACAAGGTAAATCCCGGTGGCCTTCCTGGAAAGGTTAAGGGAGGCTCTCATTAAATATATAGCTATCTCCCATAACACTCCGGAGACTGAGATGTTTCTGAAAGACAAATCTGTCACTGGATCAGCCCCAGATTTTTGGAAAAAACTGCAAAAACTGGCTATTGGTCTGGAAGGGACCCTGGAGGGGTTCTTAGGAGCTGCCAACTGGGTATATTACAATCAAGATCAAGAGGAGAATAAAAAAAAAACAAAAACAAAAAACAGAAAAGGAGGCTTTAAAAAAATTGGAGGCCTTAGTTGTAGCCTTAGGTACCATGTCAGAACGGACTTCCCAAGGTCCTGGCACCAAGTGCCATTTATATGTCCATTCAGAACACTACAAATGAGAACATCCTCAGGGGACAATCAAAATGAAAACGCCATAAGCCATGCCCCTTATGTGGAGACAATCACTGGTGATCTGAATGTCCTCAGGGACCTCTATCTGTGAGAGCTCAGATAACCAATGTCCCTAGAAGGGATTGACAGGGCCTGGGACCCCTCAAGGTGGCTTTCCTAAACCAACTGTCTAACAGAAACGCGGAGCCTTGAATAACTCTAAATATAGAAGAAAAACTGGTTGATTTCCTTCTTGACACCAAAGCCCACCTTCTCTGTCCTCCTTTCCACGCCAGGGCAACTATCCAAACACAGCACGATGATTAGAGGCATACCCAGAAAACATATCTAAAATTTTCTCTCAGCTTCTGGGACATATATGGGGAAAACTAATTTTTTCTTCTTCTTTCCTGATAATACCAGAGAACCTTACTCCCTTGCTAAGAAGGGACATTATAATTAAAATAGAGACTATAGTATTACTAGCTCTAGAACAAATAAACAATTGTGTGAGTTTTTGGTAATTACTGGATATTGTAGGCTATAGATACCAGGGTTCAGGAATATTGGCTGCCTGCTATATCAATTATTAAAGGAGACTCAATCCCACCTACTCTCCTAAGCAAATAAACTGGGGTCTGAATCATAGACACTGTCTCTAGCCCTTGGAATGGTTACAAACAGAACCGGGCAATTACTATTACCAACCTCATAGAGATCAAAGATCAGTGAAACGCAGCATCAGGCCTTTAATGAGGGAGGGGCAAAACTTATCAAATGGCCCAAAGGATGTTTACTGGAGAAGCTTTGTCAAGGACAGTTCAGCAAATAGTATCAGCCTGTGAAATATGTCTTCCAAATGATCCTCTCCACCACAAACTTGCTCTCTCAGGCAATTAAGGAACTGGAGGCTATCCAGGAAAGACTGACAATTAGGTGTCACTCATATACCAACGTCAAAGGAATTCCAGCATTTGTTGGTATGGGTTGATACTTTTACTAATTGGGTAAGGGCCTTCCTCTGCAGGACAAAATTGGCACAAAAAGTAATAAAAGTCTGCTTTATAAAATAATACTCAGGTTTGGCTTACCTAAAAATTTGCAAATTCATAACGGTAAATGGCTGCCTTGATTCTTTCCCTAGTAGAACTCCTGGCTCTTGGAAATGGTTTACACCTCAAAATAAAGCAAACTACCCGCTTATACTCACCAAAACTCTAAATAACACCTCACAAGCATAGATCCTTTAAAAAAAATATTTTTAATTAAGTTGGGGCCAAACTGTTGGAAATAGAGCCACCATTGATTACTTACTGCTCCTGCTCCCCCATCACCTGGGTTATGAGAGATTCCCTGACATATGTTGTTTACAAAGTCAGGGTCTCTCCTAAATTGTTTGACAGATTTGGGAACTGGGGACATTATCTTAGGTGCTATCTTGTTGGTCAGTATAATCTTTGCTTTGTGTTATAATCTCTTTGTGTCTGCTAATGTTTATGCCACCTCATGCCTGCCAGCCTTCCTGTAGAACCATACTGTGGGCCACTCAACCGACCCTTGGGTAGACTCCAACGGCTGTACCCCCTACACCATCCCTTATCAGCTTGAAAAAGCCAGAATGGCCATCATTCCTTTTCCCTAACAGCAGTTATAGACCCTATTCCAGGGGAGAAATAAATAGGGAAAGGTTAACATTAGGCACGGAGAGATAAGGGACCTTCAGGAGGCAGACTGCAGCTATAGGTGGGAGGCTGAAGAAACAGATAGGGTTCTCCCCTTATAAAATCCTTAATGGGCACCCTCCCCCCATTATCCAGGACATAAGAGGGGATCTAAATGACATAGGCAATTTAACCCAATCTAAGGCAACAGATGCAGGCCTTGGCTCTACCCTAGCCACCTTTCACCATGGGGTTAGGGAGCGATTACCTGTAAATCTGACCACAGATGCTCACCCTTTTAAACCAGGAGATACAATACGGATAAAAGAGTAGAATGTCCAACCCCTATAATCCCTCTGGAGGGGCCTGTTCACTGTCATCTTGTCCACCCCTACTGCAGTCACGGTGGCTGAAGTGGGTCCCTGAATTCATTACATGAGGGTGAAGCCAGCATTTTGAAACTGGGAGCTGACCCATCAGTGCCATGTAAGCTGACCATATGGAAGAAGCAATCTGCAACGCTAGAGGCTCTGGGAGACTGCAGCCCTGCTTGAGTCACTCCTGAAGCCGACTAATCTACACACAGCAGAAGCTTGAGGAATTGACAGTCCGGTGGAACAAAAGACTGCTCTTATTTTCTATATCAAGCAGGCTCCACGCTGTCAACGAAGAGCCTGACACAGGGCTTGAACTCAGTACCTGTCAGATCATGACCTGAGCCAAAATCAAGAGTCCAAAGCTTAACTGACTGAGTCACCCAGGCACTCCATATTTACTTTTTTAGCACATCTTCAACTGATCATTGAACACTTTAGACAATTAAATATCTTTATATACAGACGTATGATGATATTACCTCCCTATAAACTCATCATAAGTTGAAAATGTATTTATTATTTTTAATATAATTTATTGTCAAGCAATTGGCTGACATACATATGTACAGTGTACAGTGTGCTCTTGGTTTAGGGGGTAGATTCCTGTGATTCATTGCTTATATACAACACCCAGTGTTCATCCCAGTAAGTGCCCTCCTCAACCACCAAACATCGGGTTAGCCTAACCTAGCCTATCTTAAATGTGCTCAGAACATTTACATTAGCCTGTAATTGGGCAAAATCATCCAACACAAGACCTATTTTATACTAAAATGCTAAATGTCTCATGTAGTCTATTGAATACTGTACTGGAAGTGAAAAATGGAATGGTTGTATAGGTACAGATGGGTTGTAAGTAAATCCATTGTTGACCCTCGTTATTGCCTGGAGGACTGGAGTTGAAGCTGCACTGCCCAGCATTGTGAGAGAGCATTGTATTACTGATCACTGGCCCGGGAGATCAACATTTTAAATTTAAATTTCCATTTCTACTGAATGCCTATGAGTTTCACACCATCATTAAGTCAAAAAAGAATCATAAGACAAACCACGATAAGTGGGAGAGCATTTGTAGTGATAAAGATCTGAGTGATTTGATCTGCTCTGCTCAGTGAGGATGTATTGTCCTCTGTTTGTGAGTAGCACACTAGTCCCCACAGGCACACTTCACAAAGTTCTCTTTGTGTCCTCTCTTCACACCTCCACCAAATGCTGAACATTTTTACCTCAAGTATGCTTTAGTCCCAAAGCCTAATAATATCTTTTGATATTAATAAGAAATGTACAAATTGAAATTGGCTACTTCCCTCTCCATTCCACTCAGGAGGGTGGGCTACATAACTTACCTCCTGTCTCTTATATTCTCCATGTTTTACTTCCTTTTCATGAATTACTTTATGATTATTTTGGCCAAATTGACTCTCTCTCTCTCTCTCTCTCTCACACATCACACACACACATACACAATACATATGTATATGTTCAAGGTAGATGATGATGTCTCCTATAAAAGAGAGAAGAGAGAAAGGGAATGGAAATGAAAAGCACCTTTCTGTTTACCTATATTGACCTTCTTATACTCTTTTTGACAGAAAAGTTTAAAGTTGTTCCATTTTTTCCCCCTTAGGAACAACCTGGATCAGTGAAATATTGGATTTGATCTATAATAAAGGGGATGTGGAGAAATGTAAGCAGGACACAATATACAAACGAGTGCCGTTCATGGAAATGATAATTCCTGGAGTGGAGAATGGTATTTTCCCTTAATGTTCCTTTTCCCCATAGCAATAAATCCCCCTATCATTTTGTGGTGTCTGAAGGATTCATGATGGACTCGATATAGACAGAACTTGGACAGTTAACTCATAAGTGTCTACAATGGAAGAGTAAGAAAGTAGCTATACTGATAACCATATTATACTCTTCTTGCACCCGAAGATAATATCTGTGTTAGAGGAGATTTTGATGAGAATATTTTTTTTCTTAATAGCACAAGAGGAAGTCTTCAACATTTAAATATTGTAGGATAATTATATAGAAAAATTCAGGGTTTGATCCAATATAAAATTGTGTCTACTGCTTGTTAGCTGATATTTGCAGACTCAAGGAACAGAACAATGGATGGTAATGAATTATTAAAATTGTATTAGTTATGAGCCTCTTGGCTTAACTTGATCTTATAATTTGAAGATAAGAAAGCTGGAAAGGAATTTTGAAATCCTCTAGTTCAATTTCCCCATATTGTAAACAAGAAAAAGAGAAAGATAAATGAAGGAAAATTTGGATGCCTTGACATGGACCTGTTGCTATTTCTGCCTTATTGAGGTATTGTATCTGAGGATACTACAGACAGCTATTGCCTGTAATACATGCAAAATAAAACAGAATAAGTAAACAGAATTTATCAGTTTGGAGCTGACTGTAGATTTTATAAGTATATGAAGCCATATAGCCATATAATCATTTCAAGCTGTATAGTGGGGTTAGTGTTTACAAAGCCTTAGATTACATTCTCATTAACCTTTATGATTCCACGCTTATAACATGTTTAACTTTTGTGCTTGTAGGTGTGGAGTATTTGAAAAAAATGCAGTCTCCTCGATTAGTGAAAACACACCTACCTGTTCAACTTCTCCCTCTTTCGTTTTGGAAGAATAACTGCAAGGTAGCAAATTTTAAAGAAAACAAATCTTTATTTGTGTTGAAATTTCTTTCATCAATCATACAGAATCTATGATGGGAGATTGCAACCATTGGACAAATAATTGCAAAAAATAACAATGTGATCCCCATATCCCAAATATTGAAAAAACACCAGTGAACACCAGTGTCATAGATATATAGACATAGACTTAGTGCCCAAGCACTGAGAATCATTCAGGTTTTCTGTTCTCTAAAATGCATGTTTTTCTGTCTAAATCCCTTCCTTCACTATCTACCTTTAAATATTTAATATTTAAGTACTCTAACAAATTTAAGTACTCTAACAAATATCTAATATTTAAATACTCAAGTAATTATTTAATATTTAAATAACCTTAGAACTGCCTCTTCATAAATTCAATTAATTATAATTTACAAATATGGATTTATAATTATATATACATATATATGGATATGAATTCAGTTAGGCTTCCTTATTTAAATAATCATTTTAATTCAAGTATAACATTTAGAGAATTACATAAATCCTAGACATACAGCTTCATGAATTTTTACAAACTGAGTATGCCCATGAAACCAGCACCCAAATCAAGAAAACATTACTAACACCCCAAAAGCTCTATTTCTTCACTCTCTGGGTAACAACACCTGTATTCAAAGATAACCACTATCCTAAATGTTTTTACCATAAATTATTTGCTTGTTTTGTCTGTAATAGGAAAGTATGTAATCTTGAATGTTAACTTATTTCATTTAACAACATAGTTGTGAGTTCAATTCTTATCATGTTTGTTATCTTGTTTTTGTTTTTGTTTTGTTTTCTTTAATGTAGCCTGCTGTATCATATATCACAAAATGTGGTACCTTGAACAAAAGGAACATGTTAGAGAAGCAAATCTCAGGCCCAATTCATACCTACTGAATCAAAGACTATGGGGATGAGGTCTAGAAATCTGAGTTTTAATAAAACTTCCAGGTGAATTGAGAGCCACTGATATAAGATATTCTATTATTATATCTATGTGAGTATTTCCACACCTACTTACCCACAGTACTATTGGCGGTTGCTAGTTATCAGTAATTAAATAGTACTTCAATGCACATTCTTTTTTGTGTTTGTTTGTTTGTTTGTTTAGAGAGTGAGCAAGTAGGGGAGGTACAGAGAGAGAGAGAGAGAGAGAGAGAGAGAGGGAGAGGGAGAGAAAATCCCAAGCAGACTCCACGCTATCAGCAGAGAGCCTGACTCAGGGCTCAAACCCGGGAGATCGGGACCTGAGCCAAAATCAAGATTCAGTCGCTTAACAGACTGAGCCACCCAAGCCCCCGTTCAAAGTACATTCTTTTTTTTTTTTTTTTAATGTTTACTTATTTTGGGGAGAGACTGAGACAGAGTGCAAACAGGGGAGGGGCAGAGAGAGAGACAGAATCCAAAGCAGGCTCCAGGCTCTGAGCTGTTAGCAGAGAGCTCAACTCAGAGCTCAAACGGGATTGCACCCGAGATCATGACCTGAGCCAAAGTCCAATGCTTAACCTACTATGCCACCTAGGTGCCCCTCAATTCACATTCTTACACAAGTTTTTATTACACATATGTGTATACATTTCTCTTTGGTGTTGTATCTTTGGATGGAATTGCTGGATCTAGTGTATACATTTACCCAACTTTATTAGATAATTTCAAACATCTTTTTGAATCATATGGACCAATCTACACTTTGACCAGTAGTGTGAGAGTTCAAGTTACTCTACATCTTCATCAACACAAAATACAGCTAAATACACTTACTTTTAGCCATACTTATAGATGTATGGTGTCATCTCATTGTGATTTTCATATTTCCCTAATGACTAATTAGGTGAAACACCTTTACATAGCTTAAATATCTTCTTCTCTGAGGTATCTGTGTAAGTTCCTTGGCCTTTTTCCTCCTATAGGTGTTTCTTTCTTTTTTTTTTTTTTTATTACTAAGGTAGAAATTCTCCATATATTCTGGATACAAGTCCTTTGATAAGATAATTGAATATTTTTATATCCCAATTGACTCTACTTTTTTCCTTTTCTTGATAATGTCTTAAAGAAGTTCTTAATTTTGAAGTTTGTCAGTTTTTTTCTTTATTTTTTATTTTTGGTGTGTGCGTTTTCTTTTAAGAAAATACCTTCCCTAAAGTTATGAAGATAGTCTCTCTTCTGTTTACTTCTATTGGCTTTATTGTTTCAGTTATCACATTTAGATCTAAATATCTATTTAATATCTATAAGTAGAGATGTTCTTTTTAAAATTTCCTCATATAATAGTAATTCTCTCTCTCTCTTCCTCTTTCTCTCTATCTTCCTCAACACACATGCATAAACCAACATTATTTTCTGAATGTTTGTTCCTGGTATATGAGCATAAATCTTTTATTCTGAAACCTTGCTAAATTCACTTAATAGATATAATAGATATTTTATATATCCCATTCATTATTCTATACAGATGCTCATGCTGTTAGTAAATAAAAAAACATATTCTTACTTCTTTTTTACCAATCTGAAGCTTTTTACTTATGATGATGATGATGATGATGATGATGCCTTATTAAACTGGATAGAATTTCTAATACAATAGTGAATAGGCGTGATGAGAGCAGATGACCTTCTCTTGCTTTTGATCTTAGAGAAAATTCATTTGTAAGTATGATGATGTCACCTGTATGTTATTTTGTACATGACCTTTACCTGGCTGAGGAAGTTTTGTTCTGTTCTTATTTTGCTGAGTTTTTAACAGGAATGCATGCTGGATTTTATCTAATGATTTATTCTGTACCTATTAAGACCAATCATGGGGGGGGGGGCGCGCCTGAGTGACTCAGTAAGTTAAGCCTCTGACTTCAGCTCAGGTCATGATCTCACACTTTGTGAGTTTGAGCCCCATGTCGGGCTCTTTGCTGACAGCTCAGAGCCTGGAGCTTACTTCAGATTCTTACTTCAGATTCTCCCTCTTTCTCTGCCCCTCCCCTGCTAGCACTGTGTCTCTATCTCTCTCTCAAAAATAAACATTAAAAAAAAGACCAATCATATACTTTTCCATTATTTTAGTCTGTTACTATGATTAATTAATTACATCAATTGATTTTAAATATTAAAACAACCTTGGATACTTTATATTTAATTATTGATTGTATTTGTTTAAGATATGTATTAATCTGGTGCTGTCATATTACTGAGTCCAATTTGCTAATTTTAAAAATAATTTGTATCTTTAGGAGATATTGAACTCTAGTTTATTTTTCATTATAATGTGTTTATCATTAGGGAATAATTCCTTTGGTATTATAGGGAGTAATAAGATGAATTGGAAGGTATTTACTCTTTTCCAACTTACTGGGAGTGTTTGGTTGAAATTGGTACTATTTCATTCTTAATATTTTGTACAATTCACCATTGAAGCAATCTAGGCCTGGAATTTTCTTCTTCTGGAAGGATTTTTAACTGCAAATTCAATATATTTCATAGAAATAGTATTATTCAGGTTATACACTTTTCCTTGCATGATCTTTGGTAGTTTATGCATTGTAAGGAATTGGTCCATCTCATTTAAACTGTTAAATTTTGGGGGGCACCTGGATGACTCAGTTGGTTAAGTGTCTGACTCTTGGTTTTGGCTCAGATCATGATCTCACAGTTCACAGGTTCAAACCTTGTGCTGGGCTCTGCACTGACAGTGCAGACCCTGCTTGGGATTCTCTCTCTCCCTCTCACTGCCCCTCCCCATCTGGCTCTCTTTATCTCTCAAAATAAATAAATAAACTTCAAGAAAATTTAAAAAATAATCTGTCACATTTTTGTAATAAAGTTGCTCATGATATGCCTTTAACATTCTTTTAATATATATAGAATCTGTACTGATGTCACATTTCTCATTTTTTCATATTTTTCTATCAATTATAGAGAGAAGGATGTTGAAATATATTAATTTTTAACTTCTCCTTGTAGTTCTGATTCAGCTACCTGTAAGCAAAATTCTTCAATAAGTGTATAATCAGTAAACATTTATAGAAGTGCTACTGTGTATGTACCAATATTGTAATTGTCATTATAAATGCAAACACAAATAAGACATTCTCTGCCATCTAAGAGCATGCTACTTTATTCATTTTTATGAATACTATTGATCTTTGCCTGCTTGCCACTTTATTATGCCCATATTATGCAATGATAGTAAGTCACTGACCTCTGCACTGTATAGCATATGGTCCTGTAAAATATGTCAAGGAGTGGAGAAAAAGACAAATACATATGAAAAATAGTTACATATCAGTAAGATAAGTACTAATACACGAGATCAAAAGGTTTCTATGGTACAAAGATGTCTCATAAATGACAAAAGCCCTGATCAGTATCCTGAAGAAAGAGTGAGAGTTTTTTTGGATGTACAAGGACATTTTACACAGGGAAAACTACATGTACAGAGGCTGAGCAAAGCTGCTGTTGTTTTCCCTTTGGAAATTGATTATACATATTTTCAACCTTGTTATACAAATAAGTCTGTACGTGCATTTATGTATGACTTTCTTTTTTATTCAAACTCTAATTAAAACCAAAAAATGAGAAGGAAGTAAGGATATAGTTTATCATCTTAATTCCGAAGGTGAAAATCTTTAGATGTTCCCAGAAACACATGGCCTTGCCATTAAGAGAATTGAGGGATATCTTCAGGATGGCCTTCTATCTACACTGAGGGAAATGAACCAGTCCTCACTAAAGAACTTACACGATGATAGAAGAAAACAGCTGGTTCGTTCACAGACTCCTGCTATTGAAATAGGAAGTTATTGGAAATGTTTATCTCAAGAAATGACATAGCAACAGTCTCAACTCTTAGAACTCTACACTCAGTCTTTTGAAAAACCTCTTTTTCCCACTTCCTTTTTGTCCCAGTATATGAAAACAACTATCAGTGACTTGGGAATATAAAACTTCCCATTTCTTTTTCCCATCAATTGGAAGAAAAGAAGGAAGCTGACTCTAATTATAGAGACTGAGATTTCTTCCTGAATGAATTTTCCCTTAGAGATATGTTTACTGCAAGGGTGGCTGGGACCTTAGTATTATTAGACATACTTCAGAGGAAAAGTAGGCCAGTGGATTTCAGTGGACTTCCCTGAAAACTTAGTTAACACTGAGACATAACTGTGATTTCTATTGGAGAATATGCTCAAAATATCTTTAGGGCTCTATACATAAAATAAATTTTAATCTCATACCAAGTCACTGTAAACAGCAATGATTGTTATGTAGCCATGTTCATGAACAAAATGAAGAATGTTTAATCATTATTGATTAAAAGTACCCAAATAAAAATTTATTTTCAATTAAAAATAGGACATTTTTTTCAGCTTTAAAATTTTTACTTTATCTTTCTATAAGTTTTATATTTTCTATGTTTCTTTTTATATGTTTTAATAAGTGATATAGAATAATATTTTAAATTTTAAAACAATATTAACTCATTTTTGTTAACTTAATATTTACTATAATTCTTATTATATTTGGTTTCCTGTGTTTTAAGAGATGTTCTTTTCAAAAGCTAAGGAGAAACAGAGTGTGAAAGCCCAAATCTTTGTGTTAAAATAATACATAGTTGTGAATATTTCAAGTATATATGTAGCATATATAAATGCTAAGATCAGGAAATTGATATGAGAAAATAAGCATTGTTGCAAGATAAGCAAAATTTTACTTTTAAATAATATAAATGAAAATATGATTTGCTGTATCTCCCCACAGATGGTCTACATGGCACGAAATGCTAAAGATGTGGCTGTGTCTTACTATTATTTCTACCAGATGGCAAAAATACACCCAGAGCCTGGCACCTGGGAAGAGTTCCTGGATAAATTCATGACTGGGAAGGGTGGGTTCAACTCTTACTTTACTCAAGGAGTTCTACAGTGAAAAGTCCTTTTGCAAGAAGACAGAAAGTTCAGATATAAATCTGTGTTTATTATAAACCCATATGTACCCAGCACTCCACTAATGTATTAGGAAGACTATAGAACAAGCAGAATACATAGTCTGTATCTTCACTTTACGAACTTTTGGGGACTATATAACAGATTTTTCAGTTATTAGTCTAGTTGTTTCATTAGAGCTTAGTGACGATTAAGGGTTTTCATCCCTGTGCAGCCAATTGTATTGCTTCAATTTCATACATATTTCTTGGGCTCTTTTTTCCCTACCATTCCCTGATTTTTATTACACAGACTGAAAATTCTTGAGTGAAGATTTTATCCTTAAGGCTCTGTTTCTCTACCTGTAAATTCTCTGTTTCAGGGAAACACATTTATGCCAATGGTTGTAGCTCTACATAGAGTTCTCACATAAACACCCTTCTATTAAAAACTCTCTTTTCAAGGCAAGTACATCTCAATGGTATCTTGCAATTTTTTACTCCTGCTGCTGCTTGGATTATTCTCTATCCATAAAATGTCTCCTAATTCTTACCATTATCAAAACCCAATTCTTCTTCTTAGATCCAATAAATTTTTCTTCCTCCAGAGTCCTTTCTTAACCTCTCCACCCCGATCATTTTCTCTCCCTCTCTTCTTCTTCTATGAACTTTTGTGCCACTCCTTTCAAGTAAGTGTAAATTTAGTAAGGACAGAGGTAATTATCCTATCACCCCAGTTTCTTGAACTGGTAAGTGCTTTTATATTGATAATGATTACTTGGATAATATGTAACAGTTCTTCATGCAAATGGTTTTAACTTTCCAAACATTGTACCTTTCAATTTAGTGGCTTTTGGTTCTTGGTATGATCATGTGAAAGGCTGGTGGGAGAAGAGGAATGATTATCGTATTCTTTACCTATTCTATGAAGACATGAAAGAGGTAAGAGGCAATTACAATACAATTCCTCTTTTTCGTTTTAAGGAAAACTAAGATTCATCTTTTTTATATATCACATTTTCCTTCCTTCTTGATCTCTAAATATGACTGATCCACTATCCTATTAACTCCACCTTGAAAATTGGTCTTTTACTCAATCCCCTATTTTTCCACCACTACTGCTTCCTGCTCTAGTTCTAGCAACTATCTTGAATTATTTCAAGCACCTCATGCTTCTATTGTCCACTCAGAGAAAATAATCCTCTTGAAAA
The DNA here is from genome assembly GCF_003009895.1 of Hyaena hyaena. Classification (NCBI taxonomy): domain Eukaryota; kingdom Metazoa; phylum Chordata; class Mammalia; order Carnivora; family Hyaenidae; genus Hyaena; species Hyaena hyaena. The sequence goes on along the minus strand of NW_024081029.1, from coordinate 128,821 downwards.
CTCAGAGTATGCCCTTCTTTAAATCTCTCAGTGGTTTCTGTCGCTACATGAAATACAAAATTATTAAAATAATTTCAAGTTCAGTATTATATAGTCCCTATCTCTCCAATTTCTTCAGGTATCACCTTTCTTTTTCTGACTAAGTGAGCTTGCTTGAAATATTTGCCCTCACTATTTTCAAGTTAACTTTTTTTTCATCCTTCATATCTTAATTTAAATGTTAACTCTCCACAGAGTCTTTCATGTCCATAATGTCAAATAATTCACCTTGGCTTATCTGTTAGTCTTTTTTGCGGGGCTTCTGGATGGTTCAGTTGGTTAAGCATCTGACTCTTGATTTCAGCTAGGTCATGATCTCATGGTTCGTGGAATTGAGCCCTGTGTCAGGCTCTGTGCTGACATGAGAGCATGTGGGATTCTGTCTCTCCCTCTCTTTCTGCCTTGCATGCTTGCTCTCTCTCTCTCTCTCTCTCTCTCTCTTTGTCTTTTCCTCTCTTTCAAAATACATAAATAAACTGGAAAAAAGTCTCTTTTGCTATTGTTCTTTTTATAGCATCTACCAGCATATCTTTTGAAACGATCATATGATTTTTATCTTTCATTTTGTTAATGTGATGTATCACATTGATTGACTTGCTGATGTTAAACTATTTTTGTATCCCTGGAATAAATCCCACTTGGTCATGATATTCAAATCTTTCAATGTGCTTTTGAATTTTGGTTGCTAGTATATTGTCCAGGACTTTGGCACTGATATTCATCAGAGATGTTAGTACATTATTTTCCTGTGCTGTTCTTATCTGTTTTTTGTCATTTGGGTAATGCTTGCCTTATAAAACTGGTTTGGAAGTGTTACCTCTTTTCTACTCTTTTGGAAGAATTTGAGGTATTAATTAATGCTTCTCTAAATGTTTGATAGATAGTCATTTCTTGATGTTAGATATGCTGTAAAAAAGGAGATCCAAGATTTTGAAAATTATACCTTATGATAATAGTAGCTTGCTTTATTACCATTTGTTATTCTACAGGTTAATTTTATTTTTGAATGTAAAAGTTTGAATATTAACCCAATTTGTTTGCATATTTTGAAACAGAATTTAATCTTCCTTTTAGCAGATGGTTGCCTGGCATAACCAAGAATAGGACATGTACTTTGCAAAGAAAAATAAAGCATGCACATAAAAATATAAAATCATTTCCTCTGTCACATTGACATATGTAGAACCTTATTAAATGCATTGCCCATTTCATGACTAAGTCTACCTGAAATAATTCTTTTACTTTATAATTTTCTAGGATCCAAAGCATGGAATTCAGAAGTTGTTAAAGTTTCTAGAAAAAGATATGCCATAAGAAACTGTGGATAAAATCCTCTACCATAGCTCTTTTGATGTGATGAAACAGAATCCATGTACAAATTATACCACTATGTCAAGTGCTCGTATGGATCATTCCATATCTCCCTTCATGAGAAAAGGTAAGAAATCATATACTAGTTTGCTAATTACATATACTAGTTTACTAATAGGTAGGGGGGAAGCTAAGTGCAATACTGTAGGAAATGGAAAGAGATTAAGTACGCTGACAAGAATAAAATTAGGAACAACAACAACAAAACCTTAGGAGAAAATGTTGCAAATAAACTCTATAATTCCTATAACCCTAACATGTAAGACAGACCTTCTAATGAGAAATGTTTACTCAAGAGCCTATGCATTGATAAAGACAAGACTTGGCATCCATCGTTATATCAGAAGAATGTCTTTCATTTGTCTGAACTGTCTAGATATTCTTCATATGTCTTAAAAATTTTGCTGCAGTCGGTAACCAGCTTAAATGATGTTAGATATATCAGATTAATGAGTAAAAGTGTCAACTCCTTGAGGTTGTTGCAATGATACGGTAAATTATTGTATCCTCAGCATTGATTTCAAGGTATAGCTAACATCTTGCAAGATATAAGCCCTTAATAAATATGTGTTGAATTGAATTGTGTATGTGAATGTGTGTGTGTGTGTGTGAGAGAGAGAGAGAGAGACAGAGAGAGAGAAAAAGATTCTATTAGTTGTGTATGTATCAGCTTTGTTGTAAAACAATTAACTCCAAAAATCTCAGTGACTTAAAACCAAAAGCTCTTTTTAATGTTTATTTATTTTGAGAGAGAGAGAGAGAGAGAGAGAGAAAGAGAGACAGACAGACAGAGAGAGGAGTGGTGAGGGGCAGAGAGAGACTGAAAATCCCAAGCAGGCTCCATGCTGTCAGCACACAACCTGATGTGGTGCTCAAACTCACCAACCATGAGATCATGACCTGAGTCAAAATCAACTGAGCCACTCAGGTGCCCCTAAAACCACAAGTTTTACATTTTACTTAATGTTGGTAAATCTTGGCCTCCAGTGGCTAATACAGTTTTACTTACTCTTTTTGATTCTGATCATTTTGTTTGGTTCTCATGGTCTCAGCCTCTTAAGTTTTCTCTTTCTGAAACACATACTGAAAAAGCTATCCATTTGTGGGATATGTCCAATATCCTGGTAGAGAGGAAGAGCAAGATGCTGTCAGAAGCTTTCAATGCCTTTAAAGTTTCTGTTTAAATGTGGATTATATTACACATACCAAATTCCATTAGCCAAGACATATCAAAAATTCAAGCCCAAAGTTAATGAGGCAAAGAGGAATCACACAATGCATGTCAATGGAGAGGAGTGTAAAAATCTTACAGCAGAGAGTTAATAATTATTAATAAAAATTAAGACAGTTTTGGAGAAAAAGGTATTTTGGTGAGAGCTTATCTAGGGACTATTAAGGGTAATTTTTTAAAGTTTATTTATTTATTTTAAGAGGGAGAGAGAGAACATGTGCACAGGCTGGGGAGGGGCAGAGAGAGAAGAAGAAAAAGAATCCCAAGCAGTCTCCACACTGCCAGTGTAAAGCCCAACATGAGGGTCGATCCCACAGAACTATGAGATCATGACCTGAGCCTAGATCATTAATCTGACACTTAACTGACTGAGCCACCCAGGTATCTGTATTGAGGAAAAATTTTAATTATAATGTGTCTTCATGCATGCCAGAGATATTTTTTAGAATGTTAGAAAGTGTGCCATGGATAAGTCTTTCTAGGAATATCTGAATCTCAACCAGGTATGATTATGCCTCCCAGGGAATGTCTGGAAACATCTGAAGACATTTTTGATAGTCATGACTAAAGGTATGCTATAGGCATCAAATGTGTACAGGCCAAGGATGCTGCTAAACATGCTATAAAGCACAAGCCAGTCCCCACAGCCACCCAGCAAGTTGGCTTCAAATGTTAACAGTGAGAATATAAATAAATAAAATGTCAAAGTTGAGAAATCCTAGGACAGATTAACAAAGTTATTTTGACATGTTATCTTTCCTTTTTTCTCCTCTAAAACTGGGCTTGCATATGACTTATGGGTTACCTATGAGATATTCTATGAAAAAGGCATTGTTTTTTTATCAGATATTCAGCAAAGCCTCAAGGCATAAAATTAACATATGGAAATCTGTTGCATTTCTATAGACAAATAGTGAAGCAGCAGAAAGAGAAATCAAGGAATCAATCCCATTTATAATTGCACAAAAAAAAAAAGAAAGAAAGAAAGAAAAAAAACCCCATGAGATACCTAGGAATAAACCTAACCAAAGAGGTAAAAGTTCTATATGCTGAAAACTATAGATAGCTTATGAAAGAAATTGAAGAGGACACAAAGAAACGGAAAAACATTCCATGCCCTGGGATCAGAAGAACAAATATTGTTAAAATGTTGATACTACCCAAAGCAATCTATACGTTCAATGCAATGCTTGTGAAAATAACGACAACATTCCTCACAGAGCTAGAACAAACAATTCTAAAATTTGTATGGCACCAGGAAAGACCCTGAATGCTAGGGACATCACAATTCTGAACTTTAAACTATATTACAAAATTGTAATCATCAAGACAGTTTGATATTGGCACAAAAACATAGATCAATGGAACAGATAGAGAACCCAAAACTGGACCCACAAATATATGGCCAACTAATCTTCATCAAAGCAGGAAATATCCAATGGAAAAAAGACATTCTCTTCAACAAATGGTTCTTGGAATACATGACAGTGACATGAAGAAGAATTAGCCTGGACCACTTTCTTACACCATACACAAAACTTAATTAAAAATGTATGAAAGACCTATATGTGAGACAGGAAACCATCAAAATCCTAGAGAAGAAAACAGGCAGAAACCTCTTTCACCTTAGCTAGAGCCACTTCTAGCTAAGGTCACCAGAGGCATGGGAAACAAAAGCAAAAATTAACTGATGGGACTTCGTCAAGATAAAAAACTTCTACACAGCAATGGACTAGATCAACAAAACTACAAGGCAACCCACAGAATGTGAGAAGATATTTGCAAATGACATATCTGCAAATGACATAAAGTATTAATATCCAAAATCCATAAGTAACTTCTCAAACTCAACACCCAAAAAAGAAATAATCCAGTGAAAAAATAGGCAGAAGACATGAATAGACACTTTTCCAAAGAAGACATCCAGATGGCTAACAGAGACATGAAAAGATGCTCAACATCACTCACCATCAGAGAAATACAAATCAAAAGCCATTTGTCAGAATGGCAAAAATGAACAACCCAAGAAACAACAGATATTGACAAGAATGTGGAGAAGGGGAACACTCCTACACTGTTGACTGGGATGTAAGCTGGTGCAGTCACAAAGCACTATGGAGGTTCCTCAAAAATAAAAATAGAACTACCTTATGACCCAGGTATTTATCCAAAGGGTAGAAAAGAGTGTAATAAGTGAAATAAGTCAGTCAGAGAAAGACAAATGTCATATTATTTCACTGATATTTGGAATTTAAGAAACAAAACAGATGAACATAAGGGAAGGGAATGAAAAATAAAATAAGTACTGAGAGGGAGGCAAACCATAAGAGACACTTAAATACAGAAAATAAACTGATGGTGGCTGGAGTGGAGGTGAGGGGGTCATCTAAATGAGTGATGGACATTGCAGAAGGAGGGTTCTTGTTGGAACTAGCACTGAGTGTTACATGAAAGTGACAAATCACTAAAATTTACTCCTGAAACCAGTACTACACTACATGTTAATGAACTTGAATTTAAATTTTAAAAAAATATATATACATACATATATACATACATATATATATATATATGTATATATATATGCGTGGTAATTCAGACTAAGACTGATCTAACAGGAAATTTTATAGCTGTCTCAAATTTATCATTTTATCTTTCTTTTCAGGTATTTTGGGAGATTGGAAAAATCACTTCACTGTAGCCCAGTATGAGAGATTTGAAAAAGATTATGAAAAGAAAATGAAAGGGTCTACACTGTCGTTTCGTTCAGAGATTTAAGAAATAATGCTCTTTCTCTAACTCCTTTAGCTGACTCTTAAATTTTAAAAAATCCCTCCAAACATATAGTGAAAGAAATTTTGCATATAATATTTCTTTTACTTACTAATATTAGTGCTTTGTAATAGAATATTCAAAGAATTTTTAAGTCTACATATAAAAAATCAATACTGTCTCTATGATTTTAATTACCTTCCACAATGTTCTTACATACTCTCAAAGACAAGATAATAAAATGAAGTTTAAAATCGATAAACATACATGGTTTATTTTTTTAAGTTTATTTATTTGTTTTGAGAGAGAGAAATAGAGAACAAGCAGGGAGGGGCAGAGAGAAGGGGAGACAGAGAATCCCAAGCAGGCTCCTACTGCCAGCACAGAGCCTGATGGAAAGCTTGAACTCATGAACTGTGCAATTATGACTTGAGCACAGTCAAGAGTCAGATGCTTAACTGACTGCACCACCCAGGTGCCCCACTGCTTATTTTTTTTTAAATTCAAGTTCTGGGTCATTGGACTTGCAAAGAAGATATTAAGGGAGTCTTCAAGATGGACGCATTAGAACCAAAATATTCCCTTAATAAAGCCTTTAATTTCTCTTTGCTATATGCTTAGAATGATACCAGTGTAATGTAAGCTTAATGACATTTTTGTGAAAAAAGTTCACTGAAATTATTACCCTAGAATGGTTTACTATAGATTAAATTTTGGCTAGTGTTTCAATAAATAGTAGTCCCCTGTTATAGTTTATATGTATTCAAAGAAATTTAAGCCAGATTAGTAATAAGAAGAAAATACACAATGAGATAAGACCTCACACCAGTCAGAATGGCTAATATTAACAACTTAGGCAACAACAGATGTTGGCAAGGACGCAGAGAAAGGGGAACCCTTTTGCACTGCTGGTGGCAATGCAAACTGTTGTGGCCACTCTGGAAAACAGTATGAAACTTCTTCAAAAAATTAAAAATAAAACTATCCTATGACTCAACAATTGCACTACCAAGTATTTATCCAAAGGATACAGATGTGCTGTTTCAAAGAGGCACATGCACCCCAATGTTTATAGCAGCACTATCAACAATAGTCAAAGTATGGAAAGAGTCCAAATGTCCATCAACTGATGAATGGATAAAGAAGATGTGGCATATTTATACAATGAAGTATTACTGGACAATCAAAAAGAATGAAATCTTGCCATTTGCAACAATGTGGATGGAACTAGAGAGTATTATGCTAAATGAAATTAGTCAAAGACAAATTATCATATGTAGAATTTAAAATGCAAAACAGATGAACATAGGGGAAGGGAAGTAAAAATAATATAAGAAGAGGGAGGGGGACAAAACATAAGAGACTCTTAAATACAGAGAACAAACTAAGGGTTGCTGGAGGGGTTGTAGGTGGGGGGATGGGCTAAATGGGCAAGGGACCATAAGGAAGACACTTGTTGGGATGAACAGTGGGTGTTATATGTAGAGGATGAATCATTGGATTCTATTCCTGAAATCATTATTGCACTATATGCTAACTTTGATGTAAATTATAAATAAATAAATAATACAACTAACATAAAAAAAGAAATACATGGAAATAATTGTAAGAAGAACATAATAAATAGCTACAGAATCAATAGTTGATATTTATTGACATTTTACAATGTACCAAACACTGCTATACAATTTACATGGCTGTACTTTAAGTGATCTTCATTCAATTCTTTATTTTTTATTACTATTTAATTTATTTTTTTGTTTCAAGTTTTTATTTAAATTACAGTTAGATAACATATATGTAATATTAGTTTCAGGAATAGAATTTAGTGATTCATCACTTACATACTGATTTTCATTCAATTCTTTAAAATAGGTATTCTATACTACCTGGCAATGAGAAAGAATGAAATCTGGCCAGTTGCAGCAACGTGGATGGAACTGGAGGGTGTTATGCGAAATGAAATAAGTCAGTCAGAGGAAGACAGATATCATATGTTTTCACTCATATGTGGATCTCGAGAAATTTAACAGAAGACTATGGGGGAGGGGAAGGAGAAAAAAAGTTATAAACCAAGAAGGAGGGAGGCAAACCATAAGAGACTCTTAAATACGGAAAACAAACTGAGGGTTGAGGCTGGGGGAAAGGGGAAAATAGGTGATGGGCATTGAGGATGGCACTTGTTGAGATGAGCACTAGGTGCTGTATAGAAACCAACTTGACACTAAATTATATACAAATAAACTCCTAGGAAATATAAAAATAAATTAATTAAATAAAATAAGTGTTCTAATTTTGCCCAATTTTCATAATCAATAAACTGTCAGTACAAATAATATACATATCAAATATTCTGTAAAGGCATAAAGAAAGGTCAATTTGGTTTCTGATCTTTTTTTTTTTTAACATTTATTAACTCTTATCCCCACGTTCCTCACTTACTTATCCTGTATTCTCCCTCTTTCACCTCCTCTAATCCCTGCCATTGTATGTTAACCACACTTCATGACTGCAAGCTATTTCAGATGTAGTTAACTTTACAAAGATCACTGAAAATCTTCTCCCAAGGGGAAAATAACAGAAGTTCTCAAATTTCATGCATTTTGAAACAATAAGAGGAACTGCTTTGTTTCAAAAACTTTCAAGTTAGAATAAATAGTAGCTAATTTTGGATTTTATTTTTAATTTTTTTACAATGCATAATAAATACACATAGTATATATACACATAGTAGAGATTTAATAATAAAATAATAGATATTAGATAATAAAGTATTAGATGTTACAAACTGAGTTTTCAAACTTCTTTTAATCCATATTTATTTCCTATTTTGACTTACTTCAGATCTTTAAGTGTCTTCACATTATAAATACTCTTAATAATTATGACCATTTTAAAGATAGAGAAAATCACAAAGAATTTAAATGATTTTCGCCAAATCATACATTTTGAAAGTAATGAGATTTGTTCTATAATACAAATAACCAACACTGGCTTTCTAATACATGTCATTGAAATGAACCAGTGGTCATTTTAAATTTCTGCCAATATCCTCTATGCTCTGTGCTCCCTTTTTCAATGAAGATTTTAAAATTGTATTTTGAATATGTAGAGACATTCTTTTTGGCTTAAAATATGTTAGCATCCAGGGGTGTGATTGGGTGGCTCAGTCAGTTAAGAGTCCAACTTGGGCTCAGGTCATGATCTCACAGTGCTGACAGCATGAAGCCCAGAGCCTCCTTCAGATTCTGTATCCCCCTCTTTCTCTGCCCCTCCCTGCTCACTCTCTGTCTGTCTTTCTCTAAAATAAATAAAATATTTAAAAAAATAAAAATATGTTAGCATCCAGGGAATTTTTTGTTTCATTTTGTTTTTGAAGAACAACAGTGGAGAATTGAACATGCTTCAGATTTCTAAAAAATATAGCCAATATGCAAATGTGAACAAAATATAATTCCTATTCAATACAATACTGCAACTATAAACATGGCATGCATATTCTGATGAGGAAACCATATCATGAATTACAGTAACCACATATGCTCAAATTTCATAATGGCTCTCATTTCAGATACCTTGCCTTCTTTTTCTCATGTACATAGAGGTAATTTTCAGACTATGTTCCCAGTATTTTGATTCAGAAAACATTAGCACTGCATTTGTAATTCTTAGTATAAAAATAACACATTTGGCATAAAATAGTAAAGATTGTCTCTTTATAGCACTCAGTTGAAATGGGAGAGTTCAAATGGACTTACCTAAAATCTACATTTGGTGTAAGCCATTTTATCTGCAAATGACGTGAAGGATTTTCTTGTTGATAAATACTTACACTATAATTTCATCAACCAGGTTCGTTTCAACTCTCAACAATTCTAATATTATAATAACCATCAAGAGCTCTAATCTGAAGAGAGGAGATCTCAATTTATTAAAATTGGGAGTTGAGTAATTGATCTTGGCATGCATGGTCCTAATATTTATTTAAAAAGAGGGGCTCAGTTTGTTAAGTGTCTGACTCTTGACTTCAGGTCAGAGCATGACCTCACAGTTCACGGTTTGAGCCCTGCCTTGGGCTCTGAGCCTGCTTGGGATTCTCTCTCTCCCTCCCTCTCTGCCATGCTCCCTGCTCATGTTTGCACTCTTTCTCTCTCTTTCTCAAAATAAGTGAATAATTTTTTAATATGGTAATTATATGTTGAGTATTTTACATACACCTAAAACAAAAAGACAGTTGTCTCAATACTATCCTAGACACACTCACATGATACCTTTAAAAGTAAAATGAGACAGAATAGATATTCAAGATTGACTGTAGGTGGCTGCTTTTATGTTGCAGTGAATGATGTAGTCACTTTTCTTGTGATATTAATTTAGCAAACTACTAACCTCCTGATACATAATTATAAAAAGACCTATTCTATTTAATTAAATAATTTTATAAATTGTGAAGTGTTTCATAAATTCAGTAACCATACAATATATATTATATTATAATATAATAATGTTAATAATTATATTAATTATAAAATTATGTCATATTATTATATTATGCAATATTATAATAATGTGTGTGTGTGTATACTATACTAGGTAATATTTTGGGATGTTTATCATTTATACAGAGCCCGAAGAAATAAAGGAAAAATTGGAGAAGCTCCTATGGAAGGAGAATAAGAATAAAAATAAATATGATTTAAATTCATACATATTCTATTCAGAATGCAATATTCAGAAAAACAAAAACCACATAAATAAATAGAACTTTAAAGAATCATTAAACAGGATGCTATCTTTAAGTCACATTTTCATATACTTGGTTATCACTAATTTCCATCAACCAATGAACACATGGGTCTATGTTTCTATCACTACACTATTCAATGTTAGAAACAAACAAACAAATGCTGAACACATGGCTCTTGTCTTTGGGGAAGCTTATAACTGAATAAATCAAAGAGAGTATGGGGCTACATATTAAGTGTTACATTGTCTTGTTCAGACATTAAATATCTCAGAAATTTTGGTATGGTATTTCATTCAGCTGTGAGAGACAGAGTACATATTGCCTGTTAGCACTGTTTTTATCTCTAGAAGGAAAGAGGGGCTTTTTCTTTTTTTTTAAATATTTTTAATGGTTATTTATTTTTGAGAGAGGCAGAGACAAAGCCTAAGCGGGGGAGGGGCAGAGAGTGAGGGAGACACAGAAACTGAAGCAGGCTCCAGGCTCTGAGCTGTCAGTCAGAGCTGGACACGGGGCTCCAACTCACAAATCGAGAGCCAAAGTTGGAGGCTTGACGGACAGAGCCACCCAGGTGCCCCGAGAGGGTCATTTTTCTTTAGAATTGTATAGATTATAACTTTCTAAACAATTAGCTATCACTGGTCTATACATCAAAAGATATGGACCAGAAAGATGTGGTGAGAATTATTAGAATCTAAATAATAATAGCTGTAGATCAGAATTTCCATATTAAATGTTAATAAGACAAAGAAAGAAATGGTTAAAATAGTTTTTAAAAATTAGTAAGCTGAGAAGAGAAGGAGAGAGTGAAAGAGGAAGAGAGAGAGAGAATGAGAGAGAGTTAAAATTCCATTTCATATATGTGGTATCTCTCCTACAGGACTACGGCATCCAAAGAGGGAAATGGAAACTTATCTTCCATTGCTTCCAATTCTATTTTTTATAATTTATTTTTAGTTTATGTATATTTGAAACAGAGAGAGACAGAACACGAGTGGGGGATGGGCACACAGAGAAGAAGACACAGAATCTGAAACCGGCTCCAGGCTCTGAGCTGTCAGCACAGAACCGGATGTGGGACTTGAACCCACGAACCGTGAGATCATAACCTGAGACGAAGTCGGCCGCTTAACCAACTGAGCCACACAGGTGCCCTGCTTCCAATTCTTTAGGGGGATTGAATTTTTCAGTATAAATAATTAGTATTTTTCTCTGTAAATCTTTTTAGCAAGCATAGAATTATATGTGATTCTTTGAACAGTTGAAACTAAAAATAAACTATCTTTGTGAATCCTGTTCATTAGTATGTCCTGTATTTCGATTTTTCAAATTGGAAAAAAAAATCCACAAGTACTATGCTGAAAAAGTGGAAAAATATTAATTTTTTTATCTCAATCAAGGACTTTAAGAAAGACCCCATATATGAAATAAAAGGATTTATAACTTCAACCAAAATGTATGAGGGAATCCCTGAAAACTTTTCACCAATATAATCACAGCCAGATTTATTTTTTTTACGATAAGAAAAAAATGGACTGTATTTTACATACAAACTTAGTATAATATTTATATATAAAATATATAAAACACATACATAATTTATATATATGGTTATATGTAAACACCTATGAATGTATCCATTATCACAGCATAGTTTTACTGCCCTAAGTATCCTGTTTTGCTTATTAAGCCCCTCTTCCCCATAACCTCTGCCAACCACTGATCTTTTCACTGTCTCAATAATTTTGCCATTTTCAGAATGTCATATAATTAGAACTATATAGTATACAGCCTTTTCTGATTATCTCCCTTCACTTAATAATAAGGATTTAGTTTTCCTCTATTTATTTCTGTGGCTTGGTAGCCCATCTCTTGTGAGTGATGCAGAATATTCTATTGTTTGGAGTTTAATTATCCACTCACCTACCAAAGGATATCTTAGTTGTTTCCAACTTTTGGTCATTATGAATAAAGCTGCTATAAACAGCCTTGTATAAGTTTTTTCTGTAGGCATAAACATTCAACTTTTTTGGGAAAATGGCACGGAGTGTGGATTGTGGATCATATGATAAGAGTATGTTTAGTTTTCTAAGTAACTGCCAAATTGTCTTCCACAGTGGCTGTTCCATTTTACATTCTCACCAGAAATGAATGAGAGTTCTTGTTGTCAGGATTTGATGTTTTAATGTTCCAGATTTGGGTTATTCTAATAGTTTTTAGTGGTATCGCACTGATGTTTTAAATTGCATTTCCCTGATGACATATGAGGTGAAGCGTCTTTTCATATACTTATTTGCTACTTGTACAATTTCTTTGGTGAGGTGTATGCTAAGCCTTTGGCCCATTTTTTTATTGTGTTGTTTGTTTACTTATTTTTTAGTTTTAAGAGGTTTTTTTTGGTATATTTTGGAGAATAGTCCTTTATTAGATGTATCTTTTGCAAATACTTTCTGCCAGTCTGTGGCTTGTCTTTTCATTCTTTAGACAGTGCATTTCAAAGACCAAAAGCTTTTAAATTTTTTAAATATAATTTATTATCAAATTGGGTAACATATAGTGTATAAGTGTGTTCTTGGTTTGGGGGGTAGATTCCCATGATTCATCGCTTACATACCACACCCATTGCTCACCCCAACAAGTGCCCTCCTCAATGCCCATCACCCATTTTCCACTCTCTTCCCCATCCCCCCATCAACCCTCAGTTTGTTCTCTATATTTAAGAGTCTCTTATGTTTTGCCTCCCTCCCCCTTGGCTTGTAACTATTTTACCCCCTTCCGTTCCCCCATGGTCTTCTGTTAAGTTTCTCAAGTTCCACATATGAGTGAAAACATATGATATCTGTCTTTTCTCTGACTGACTTACTTCACTTGGCATAATATCCTCCAGTTCTGCTGCAAATGGCATGATTTCATTCTTTCTCATTGCCATGTAGTATTCCATTGTATAAAGGAAACCATATCTTCTTGATCCATTCATCAGTTGATGGACATTTAGGCTCTTTCCATAATTTGGCTCTTGTTGAAAGTGCTGCTATAAACATTGGGGTACATGTGCCCCTATGAATTAGCACTCCTATATCCTTTGGATAAATTCTTAGTAGTGCTATTGCTCTTCGTAGGGTAGTTCTCCTTTTAATTTTAATAAATTTTAGTTTATCAGTTCTTTCTTTCATGGACTGTGCTTTGGCGTCATACTTAAAAAATTGTCACCATGCCTAAGATCATCTAGATTTACTCCCATGCTATATTATAGGAGTTTTATCCTTTTGCCTTTTACATTTAGATCTGTGATCCATCTTGAGTTAATTTGTATAAAGGAGTGAGTTCTGTGTCCAGTAACTTCCAATTTTGAAATGAAATGTACATCACTATTCAATTTTTCCTTAGAAATTTCAATATTTTCCTTAGAAATGATAGGTGCCTTAAAGTCTGTTTTAGCTGATCTTAAGGTGCCTAAAAAATTTTGTCTGATTAGCATTTTGCAGATACATCTTTAAGTTCCTTTTACTTTTGGTCTTGCTCTTTCTTTATACTTTGGGCATTTTCTTGTAAAAAAACTTTTATTGAATCTTTTTTCCTGATCTAGTAATCTGTATTTTTTTTTTTTACTATTTTTTATTACTTGTTATTTTTTCTTATTCAAAGTTTTATTTAAATTCTAGATAGTTAACATATAGTGTAATATTGCTTTCAGGACTAGAATTTAGTGATTCATTACTTACATATAACCCCCAGTGCTCAATACGACAAGGGTCATCTGCATTTTGATGGTAAATTTAATCCTTTTTTTACTACAGTTGCAGATACATTTGAATTTATTTCTACTATTTTATTTTATACTTTATATTTATCCTCTTTCCCTCCTCTTTCTCAGTCTCCTTTCTCTTCTTTCCTCATTTTTTTGCTCCTTTTCGGTTGATTTTTCCCTAGTCTTCCTTTCACTTCTACCGGTTTAGAAGCTATATACTTTATTATCATTATTGTCATTTTGATAACTTCTCACAAAATTTTTTCATGTATAATTAACAAGATTTAAAAATAGTCAAAACCTTGAACTCTAATTAATAGAAGGAACTTAGAATACTATATAACAATCTACTCATCTCTTCAAGTAATATGCTAACTTTGTCTTGTGTCTAAGTTTTGCCATATATTATTATTCCTATAATTCACAAGTTGTTTTTAGTTTATACAGTTAGAATTTGTTTATATTCACCATCATGCTTTCTCAACATTCCTTCTTGAACCTCAGAACTTTCTACCAGGCTGCTTTCTTTCTTCTCAAATTTTATTCTATAATTCTTTTTATTATATATGTATATATGTTTATTTTTTCTTTTATTCCTTTCTTGTAGTGAAGTTCCACTGGTGGTAAAGTCTTAGCTTTTACTTAAGAACATAAAATGCCTTAAATTTAGCCTTGCTCTTAAAGAATTATTTTGCCACGCAAAACTCAAATTGCACAGATAATTTCTCATAGTGCTCCAGTATGTTCTACAGCCTCGAGTTTTTATTGTTGCTCATGAATTCGACTAAAAGTCCAATTGTTATTTTTTTTACACATCATCTTTTTTCTTGCTTTTAAGATATGTTCTTCCAAGCCCCTGCATGGCTCAGTCACTTAAACATCCCACTTACACTCAGGTCATGATCTCAGGGTCCATGGGTTAGAGCCTCACATGACGCTCAGTGCCAACAGCTCAGAGCCTGGAGTCTGCTCAAGATTCTCTGTCTCCTCACTCTGCCCTCCCTCACTCACACTCTGTCTCTGTCTCTTACTCAAAAATAAATAAACAATTGTTTAAGAATTGTTTAAGATATTTTCTTTATTTTGATATTTGCAGCTTCACAACTGGAATTTTTTTTAAAAAATGCATCTTGTTTGCAATATTCTGTGTATCTGGAGCCTGGGAAGTCACGTATTTCATCATTTCTGGAAATTCTCATCCATAATTTCTTTAAAGAACTGACATCCCCTATTCTTTTCGTTTCTTACTTCTTGAACTTTTATTACACATATGTTAGAATTTCCCATTTTATCTTATTTTCTACATGTCTGTTCTCTTAGTCTTTCACATTGCCTCTTGCTTTGATTCTTTTTTAGGACTGTTCAGTTTTTTAGCGTTCAGTTTTACTCTTTTGTTACTTGCCCATCTATTGATTTTTTTATTTCTATGATTTTAATTTTTAAAATTTTGTTTGAATGTTTTCTTATAGCTGCATAGTCATTTTGATAGTTTAATTTGCAATGATATTTTATTTCTTAAAATATTTTATCATAGTTAATTTAAACTCTCTGTGTGATAAAACCAACCCTTAACAAATTAAAAAACTTATATCCCATTAACTCTGTTTCCACATTCTCTATTTCTGTAGTGGATTATTTCCTCCTGTGGTGTGGAATTTTATTGGGAGGTAATAATTGTGTGAACTTTATATATTGAAATCCTGAAAGACCCATGTTTAAGATAGTATTCTCTGGAGAATATTTACGTTTGCATTTCTCAGGCATCAGTGGCCACTAGTAACTTGAGATAATGTTATTGCAGCTTTAACACAGACTTCAACTTGCAGGGCTATGTAGATCACACACATTGGATCACAGACCCACATGGTGAAGGCTTATGGTAACAAATTCTAATGCGGTATTATTAATATTATCAGCTCACAGTCTTACCATAGAGAAGCATCTTTCATTGTGGAGTTTCCCTGACTTCATTAGCTCTGTAATACTTGTTGCAATAAATTCTCTTTTATCACAGAGAGAGCTCTTTGGACATTCCTTTGCCACAGTTAAAAATCCTGTTTTGTGTTTGCATTTTTTCCTTCTGATTTCAAACGGCTGCTGGTGACTGGAGAGTACTACAAAATGGCACAAAGTAAAAGATTTTATGCATTCTTTGCCAAAAAATATTGAAAAACAGGGACCACACAAAACTTTAGAAGTGCAATGTGATGCAGCAGTGGCTTCAGCACCGTGGAGTTTGGTGGTGATTGTGGTGGTTCTTTTACTGCAAACAGCACTCCCAAAAATGTGCGCATGAAACTGGACTCCATTAGTATGCAGCGGGAGTGAAACTGGGGGAAAAAAGAAATGGTTTTATATTAAACCCAAGCTATAGGGGCTCCTGGGTGGCTCTAGGGACACCTGGGTGGCTCAGTTGGTTAAGTGTCCGACTTCAGCTCAAGTCATGATCTCACAGTTCGTGGGTTCAAGTCCCTCATCAGGCTCTGTGCTAACAGGTCAGAGTTTGGAGCCTGCTTCAGCTTCTGTGTCTCCCTCTTTCATCCCCCACCCTCAGTACTGGAGCACTAGCACTCTGTCTCTCTCTCTCTCTGTGTCTCAAAAATAAATAAACATTTAAAAAAATTTTTTAAACCCCAAGCTCTAATGATTATGAATTATTGCTATTAATTATGAAGCCATAAGCTTTATTTCACTCTCAGACCACAAACACGCCTCATTAAAGACAACGTCCAAAAAAGAATAACATCTGTGCCTGTATGGTTCTGACAGTCAAAGCATTTGCACTGATGATCATGTTTCACTTACATCACCTTGTCCGAGATCTGCGAAAGGTTTTAAGAGGAGACCCAATAAATCAAGACCATATTTTAACTCAGCAATCCACAGTAGACTTTTCTTTGAGGACCAAATGAATTCTCAATAAAACAGAACTTACAATATTTATACCAGTGTCTCTAGTAAGAGTTTCTATGTCCCAAGCACTATAGGTATTTCAAAATTCCTAAAAACAAATTTGGTAAGAGCAAATGTGAACAGCCTAGGGAGCAATGGTACCTGTGGGAAACAGCGGATGCCTATTGTGTATGAGTTTTGGGGTAGGACTGAGAAAAGAAGACAGTAAGAAAACCAGAGAAGTGGAAGAATGCAAACATACACTAATACTTTAATTGCAAATATAGGTACATAGTACCAATACTGGGTTTCCCCATGGAGCTTTCTGAGACAACAGAATGGAAAACTTAAAACATAATTTCTAGAAACTTTCCTCTAAAGCAGAGGAGATTTAGCACTGTTGAGGGGGAAGCCAGCTATGGATGGCAGTTCCATGGGATAAAGCTATTCCTGTTGTGGACAAAACTGAGCATAACTGCATCTGGTTTATTAAAAATTCAGTAAAATAGCTCATTTCTGTCTAGGCACTGCTTAGAGGCCACATCCATTGTTCCAGCCCATCCTGCTATTGAATTAGAAAGTGAAAGCTGGAAGAAGAGTAAGTTCACACTTGCATAGTGCTGACTCCACTGGAGCATGGTACTAAGTGCTTCATGAAACTTTTTTGAAATTTGTGCATTGTCTATATTAATTTAGCTCAGTAATATCTCCTTTTAACATAAGACGTGACTGAAATACGGAGATTTTATGTAGCTTCCCTAATGTCCAATAGAACTGTTATTTGAATCTAGTCAGTTCTGCTTCACTACACAATCTTACCTCATGCTGATCCAAGTTAGTACTTCATAAATTAGAAAACTGACACTGGAGAAATTAAAGACTATTTCCTAGGCTATCCTGATAGCAAATGGGCAGAGACCAGGTTAGAAAGGATCTTCAGTTCTGATTTTCAGCCCTAAATCTCTAACATAATTGGCTGAAAATGTTGCAGACCAAATAGTGAAGGGGATTTAAAACTAAAGTCATGATACAACAAGCAGAGTTAATTACATCCTGGACAAAGGACACACAGACAATGTACATAAGGTAAGGGTCTCAGCTGTAATTCACCAATCTACACTTTCTATACTTCTCTTCTTTACAGATTTCCAAGGTAGTCAGAATGTCTCAGAGAGTTACAGTTCTTCAGAAAAAAGTTAAAAGTGATACCAAGAATAGCAAATACGTGAGCCACCTATATTTACAGATGCTTGAATCACCATTCTGTATTTGCTTCTTGATTGAATTTCTTTATTATTTTCTGAGTACATTCAGATATTTATAGGGTGTATATTCAACTTGTGATGTCAATTAAAATAGTGCGTAGCCAAGTGACATGACATTAAGCTCTTTATTTCTTTAGATATAGACAAAACCAAAAAGGTCTCAAGGATCTCAAGTTAATTTGGACTTTGGTAAGTTCGATAACTACAACGTATAGGATCACTTTAATTTTATCAAAAGCAAAATGAAAATGTGATTGTTATACCCTTTAAGAGAAAAAAATATATTTTTTATTTCATGAAGGTAAAATAAAAGCAACCATTAGTTTTGCATTTCAAATAGTAGTAAAACAAATGTCTGAAACTAGTCGCTCTTGGATATGTTTACCTCACCCAGTTATGAAAGTTAAGACTCCTAAAAGTATTAAGAATACAACTTCCTTGAAAGCAGTAAATGATAGCAGTCATTTGCAAGAGCAATTTGAGTAAAAATCTAGACGGTAGGTGGTTAAGAGGCAGCAGAAAACTTTTCTAAGAACTTATTCAGTTATGAAATTATAATTGCTAAAGATATTTTAAAAACTTGGTCATGTAGTATTTTTGACTCAGGTATTGATGCATATCCAAAGAACTACTTCTCAATCTAAAATACAAATTATTAAACATTGATTTTTGTTTTAAAACTTGTACCAAGAGATGTATTCAACCGGGACTCTCGTCCAGCCACACACTTCCTCAAGCTGAGAGTGAACAGGGGTCTCATGTGGGGTGATGTCCCCAAAGCTGAAGAGATTAGAGAGGGAGAAGTGATAGGGCAAAGGCCAAGATATTAAAGTGCAGGTTACATGTTAACAAAAACATTTCTGTGTTTTGCTGAGACAGCTGTCAGGTCTCAGGCCAAAGGCTCATTTCCTTAAGAGAGCTTTTGTTGTTTCTTGTTCAGGAAACGGAAACCACAGGCAAAACAGTGGAGACAGCTGTTCACCTTTCCCAGGGTTGAAAGAGGGAAGAGCCAATCTGTGTTTCGACTGGCTTCTTCCCCCCGCTTGGAATAAGAGAAGGCACTGCCTTCAACTCAAGACCTTACCATTATGACGTTAATCCCAAGAGCAGGATTACCCACTTTGTATTTTTGTGAGTCAGACTGTATGTGCCTTGGGCTGGTTTTTCTTTTCTTCCCAGCTCTCTTTTCTTCCCTTTCTTCCTGGAAAGGGAGTGTGTGTGTATGTGTGTGTGTGTTGAAGTTGGGTGGGGTGTGGCTAAATGGGAAGGAGACTGGAAATCAGGTAACAGGTTTTATTTCCTTCTCCAGGGGCAAGAGAAAGCCAGGGTCATGTACGAAAACCACAGCTGTCAAACAGGGCTTTTCTCTCTGGCAGCTAAGAAACTAAACACTCCTGTAACACCCAAGATTTCAACTTTTGGTGCTGAGACATTCACTTTCTATTGCTCTGTAACATCACTTTTACTAACAATGAGAAACAAAAAAACAATAATATCCATATACACAGCACCCAAAACCTTGTCTTGCTTAACTAAACAAACCTCCCTTTTTTGAGGAAGAAGAGAAATTATTTGATTGGTGGCAGTTACAGATGAGAATATACTTTTGTGCTCACTTTGGTTTCAGGAGAGTATACCCAACAAGCAACAAGTAAGTGGAAGAGTTTGAACTCGTTCATCTTCAAGATACTTCAAGAAGTTCATGATCTCATTGCTGTACTATGTTATCATTGAAGGATGATTACTTGGACTTTGGACCAAATTAACAAACAGCAGTAAAATGAGTGTGAAGTTAATTACATGCTTGTATTTACCAAACACAATTGTTTAAATAAAATTTATCTACTTCTTATATCCAGGACCAAAAACTCATATTAAAATATCATATAATTGTGATTATTAGCATAAATATAAAAGCCTTTCATTCATCAAAACATTTATCAAGTGCATTCAAAGAGTCAAGGTGCTAGCCTATAGCACCAGCAAGTACAATTGTTCATGTTGTTCACTCTAAAATTCCAGGTCATTCATATTGCAGTGCACAGCCTGGTGTACTTGAAAGACAAATAGTTTATGAAGAGGAATAAGCTCTAGGTTTTGCCATGAAAGGAATTTGAACTAGGGTTGAACAAGTAAACTCTTGCTTTTGAAGACATCTAAAGAAAGAAGATCCAGATTCTGCCAGCCCACTTTTGGATATTTTCATTTCGTTTCCAATGTCAATAATTGTTATTTCTTGTAGACATTTCTTTCTTTGTTTTTTTCTTTTTAATTTTTAATTTTTTTTATTTTGAGAGACAGAGCAAGAGCAGGGAAAAGGGGCGGGGGGGGGATCTTAAGTAGGCTCCATGCCCAACATAGACCTCACACAAGGCTTGATCTCAGGACCCTGAGATAATGACCTGAGCTGAGATCAAGAGTCTTATGCTTAACCGACTGAGCTACCTAAGCACCCCATATTTCTTGTGGATATTTCTCTACCTAATAATGACCCTTCATTACTATCATCTTCTTTCTCATTAAAGATGACTAAGGCATACAAGGATGTCAATATTCAGATGAGGGACTTCTACAGTTCTGAGGAGGGAAGTGAGGAGAAAGCATTTTGGTGACACATGTCAGTGTAACTTGCCTTCACAGAGAAGAGTAGATTCATTTCCATCCTAATCCCTGCCTTCTTAGGTAGATGAGCTATGATGACACAAGGAATTTCAAGGAAATGACTCTTACCATTATTTCTAGCACATAAGGAGAAAGAATTTGTGCAAGAATTTGTAGGGAAGCAATAGTTGTGAAAAGGATTGGCTTCTCCTTTAGACTCGCACATTCATAAGTAGTGTAACTGAGAAAAATATGGATGCAGAAACCACTGGTATAAAAATAAAGACATTTGGGAAACATAGATAGATATTAGGATATTAAATTGCACACTCATATAAGGAAGGTAAAAATAAATGTCCTCAAAGTGTAGAAGGGAACTAGAAAAACATCATAATGTGAGAAAAACTGTCATCTCTTTTGCCTTGAGTTAAATATCACAAAAATATCTTTTCCAGCTCCAACATTTGTTCTCACTTCCCATTTTTGAACTTGCTCTTTAAAAAAATTAGAGCAGGGGCACCTGGGTGGCTCAGTCAGTAAAACATCTGACTTCAGCTCAGGTCATGATCTCACTCACGGTCCTTGAGTTCGAGCCCCTTGTTGGGCCCTGTGTGACAGCTTGGAGTTGGGAGCCTGCTTCAGATTCTGTGTCTCCCTCTCTGTCCCAACTCTGCTCGTGCTCTCTCTCTGTCTCAAAAATAAATAAACATTAAAACTTGTTTAAATTAGAGCATTTATTCAGTATTACTAGGTTCATAACTTGAGGATATTGTTTTTTATAAACATGCAGTAAAAATATCATGCACTGTGGTCATTAAAAGCCTGTGTGGCTAAAATTTAGAGACCCTTTTCCATACCAATGCAAATATAAAAGGAAAGTATGTATTCAGCATTTCTTTGTATTTGCCTTGCATATGCAACTTTTAAAATCATAAGACACATTCTCTGTCTTCATGGAACTTATTTACTTATAAGATAAATAATAAAAAACTAAAATGTATTAATAAGTACCCGGCTATTATGCAAAGATAAATTGCATGTCACAAAAATGTCAACTTTGGGAAATATTTGTTCTATTTGTGGAAGAAAGATGGTTCCTGTCCTTAACATATAAAGGGTTTTAAAATGATAAGAACACAAATATTTTAATAGAAAAATAGGAAATGATTAATAACAGTTTATCCACCCCATTAAAAGCAACATGGAATCAGGATAGCATAAAAAATTCAAGCTCTCATATAATTTTTAAAATGTCAATTAAAACAATGAGATACCTGATAATCTTTTACTGTAAGATTATAAAATACCATAAAGTTTTGCCAGATAAAATGTTGATAACTAGAATGGCTAAAAGGTGCACTGGTATTCTGCTGATGAGAATTTAAATTGGTACAAACTTTATAAAGTACATACTTCTGATTAGCAATTCTGCTTCTAAAATTTTTTCTGAAGAAACAATTTTACTTTATAGTAAAATTCAGCATAAAACTGCTATATATAATATAATTTCATTTCAGGTGTAAAATGTACAAAATTTTTAGAATATTCTTTAAATACCAAATATTAATAGTGGTTGTTTCTGTTGGTGAAATTTAGAGCAAATTAAACTCATATTTTTTATATCTTCCAGAATTATTTTGCAATATGCATATATTATTTTTATAACTAGAAGAAAGCAAATATTTTATTTATTATCTTATTAGCACTTCTAAAAGAGAGAAACTGTGAGCAGGGGGACACAAAGGGAGAGAGGGAGAGACAGACAGAGAGACAGTGAGAGAGAGAGAGAGAGAGAGAGAATCTTAAGCAAGCTCCATGCCCACTGTGGAGCTCGACCTGGAACCCAACACCAGACATGATCTCACGACTGAGGTCATGACCTGAGCTGCAATCAAGAGTCAGATGCTTAACCAACTTATCCACCCAGGTACCTAGCAAAAAGCAAATTTTTTTAAATGTTAACTACCTCTCAAATTTTTTCTTTCCCATTTGCTAATTTCACTAATTTTCTAATTTCTATAACACCTCATAGAATTTATTTATTTATTTATTTATTTATTTATTTATTTATTTTATTGGACAGTAACAATGAAGGAATCTAAACTTCTTAAATACTTTTGTTTACATTGGTTGATGTACACAAAGAACCAATTTCAAAGAAAAAGGAATACATTAACTGTGAATCTTTTCTGTAAGTCTTTTTTTATTAATGTTTTTTTTTTTTATTTGGGCAGGGACAGAGAGAGAGTGAGACAGAGAATCCAAAGCCAGCTCCATGTCTCCAGTTTCTGACAACAGAAAGCCTCATGTGGGGCTGGAACTCACCAACCATGAGATCATGACCTGAGACGAAGTCAGGTGCTTAACTGACTGAGCCACACAAGCACCCCTGTAAGTCTTTCTTCATTTCTCTTCCATCTCTATTATTTTATGTGTTAAGCTTACATGACTTGGAAGTCATAAGTTGTTTTCTGAAGCTGATTTGTTACCCAGTACTGATAAGCCCTTAGCCAAATCATTTAGCATCTCTGAATCTCATAGGTAAAATTTGAGTTATTGACAGATTAAACATGCCCTAAATCAACAATGGTTTATAAATCAGCAAGACAAACACAATGCCATTCTTTTTTCCCTGGTGTAGTATCTGGAACATGGTTGTTTGGAAACTAAATAAAAAATGAATGGATACATGGATTAATGAATGAATTAGCCCTAGAATATTGGTGTCTCCTTGAAAGCAAGAGCACATTTTTATTCATGGTTCTCAAGCATGCTTTTCAAACCAGCAGCCTCAGCATTATCCTGAAGTTTGTTTGAATTACGAATTCTCAGGCTCCACCCTGGAGACTGGGAGTTAAGGCCCAGGAATCTTGTTTTATGAAACCCTCCAATATTTGATTCTGATTTAAGAATCTCTAACATAGGTTGCTTTTCAAAAAAGCACTGATTTTTTAAAAATCACTGATACTTAGCTTCAAAAAAGCACTGATACTTAGTAAATACTGATTAGAGTTTGAGGAGCTCATTGATAATGTAGTTGCTGGGCAGTCTATGCACATTTGAGGAGAGTTTTTCTGAAATTAACACCTAATGCCAAGTTTGCAAATTGCACTCTTTGCCATGTGTCATACAAAGTGTTGATGTTTATTTTAATTGGTGCATGTGATTGGTTGTCCGTACTTGAACAGTTAGCCTTTGCATATCTTTACAAAAAGAACATAGATCTCTAACAATTTTGCCCTCATTTCTGCATGGCAAGATATGCTGGATGCTGCACCATCACCACATTACTCACCCACTACAGAGACTAAGTATTAGTTTATTATCTTGCTTAAATTGTTGTTTTTCTTAATCCCAAGCTGTTTCATAAATTGTCTATGAGGGGTGCCAGGGTGGTTCAGTTGATTGAGCGTCTGACTCTTGATTTTGGCTCAGGTCATGATCTCACAGTCGGGGGATAGAGCCCTCTGTTGGGCTCTGCACTGAGCATGGAGCCTGCTTATGATTCTCTCTCTCTCTCTCTCTCTCTCTCTCTCTCTCTCTCCGCCCATTGCCCCTCTCCTCCACTTGCACTCTCTCTCTCTTTTTAAAATAATAAACTGTGTATTAATGTATGGGTGATCCATTTTTCCAGTTGTCTAGGACAAACTCAGTTTATACCTTTGTCCCACATAATTATTCATAGCCTTACCTTTATCTTCAAAGTGTCTTGGTTTGGATGATAAATTATAGATCACCCTATTCAGAGGCATTTGCTTTTGCAACTCCAGACTCGTCATTCCTTCTCAAAGTTAACATTGAAGATTCTTTAACAAAAGACAAAGGTAAATGTGACACTAAGTGTGGGGAGGGAAAAGAAGACAGACTTAGAAACAGAACCCAAATCAAGAAGACAATTTCTTTAAAATATTATATTTTGCTTTAAAACCTATACAAAATTTTATTTCTACATCATAATATATTTTAAAATTAAAATAAATGACATTAAAGTGACAAATATAAGGACAAACCTGTCTGCAATCTATTTCAACCAGTTGAAACCCCATTATATTGGGAGATGACTCAGCACGTTGAGTCTATTTCAGAAATTCGGCTGAATATCAACCTGGAAAACAATGCATATCAGATTAAATCTTCCAACCAACTTAACTTCCATTTTGAGAATTCCAGCTTTTATAAAATTATTTGTAAAAATTTAAATTTTAATTTCTACTGGTTCGGTGATCATGACTAGACCTAAACATCAATGTCCAGAATTTGCCAAAGGTGTTGCATAATTGTTAGGTGGAGACAGCTCAAGGCATACTTTGATGTTACTGAAAAGTTATTCATGGGTCAGTTTTTACTTACTTTAGAAATATTCATAAAATTTTTATTCAGGACGGAGAGATTGTTGATGATAGCATTCTTTATTTTACATGACACTAAGTTGACTCTCCAGCTTCTCATATAGCTTCCACCATCAGTTTTCTTCCAAACTTCTAATTTAATTTGTTTTGCAGGAGTTTTCCCACACAAAACAAACAGAAATATTTAGGTTTGCATGATAGCAATGGATTGAGATTTTATTGTAAAAGAATAAAAGTTCAGGGGCACCTGGGTGGCTCAGTCATTTAGCATCTGACTTCAGCTCAGCTCACGATCTCACAGTTCGTGAGTTCGAGCCCTTCATCAGGCTCTGTGCTGACAGCTCAGAGCCTGGATCTTGCCTCAGATTCTGTGTCTCTCTCTCTCTCAAAATAATAAATAAACATTTTTTAAAAATTAAATAAAAAGCATGCTTTGTAAAGACGAATTAACTTATTATTTTGGAAAATTGTCCTTTCTTGAAATACTATTTTTGTGTGTGAAAATAAAAAACCAACAACTGATGATTCAACCCAAATAAACAGGCCTTACCAAATGAACATCAGTGTAGTATAGGATGTGCCAATGTTTTTGTCATTTATAGATCATATTGAGAAGCAGGACACACCATGGATATTGACGTGGTATGCATGTGGTTTTGATGAAAAGCTCCAACTCAGAGTTTGGTTCCAATACAAAATCTTCTCAATACTTCAGTCCATATGTACACACACACGTATTCACGTATACATTTTCATGAAAACAAACAAATAAGAATAACAAAAGCCTAATTATTATAGGGGAAGTTTATTCACCAGTACTCTTTTCTTTTCACTTGTCTGACACGACCAACTTAGCAAATTGACACACTTCTCTCTGCTGCCCCAACAGCATGGCGCCCGTCTATAGCATGGATCCTCACCATTCCTTATAATCCTATGGTGCATGAACTCATCTTATAAGATCATTTGAAAGTGGAATTCAAATAATACCTGAGCAACTTTCAATTTGTTCATTTAGAATTTGCTTTTTTTGTATTGATTCTACACCTGCGTTCTTTCTTTTAAGTTACAAAATATACAGGTGATGTTTTTCCCTTTAAGCTTCTTATGATTGCATTTTTATATGCTGCTGCTAGTATGGTTATATTAGGTGTTATTTACAGATTTTTCACAGAACAGATCCCAAGCTTTCAGCTCATCTGTATCTCTATAATAACTAACACTGAATTTTTAAGAAGCATGTTAATAATAATAAAGTTTTTGAAAAGATGCAGTCAATGGCTAGGATATATTTTAAGCATATTGTTTGTGCTAAGTAATTTAATAATAAGAACAGTGTGTACAGAAATTGGAACCCCTGTGCACTGTTGGTCGGAATGTAAAAAGGTGCAGGTGCTATTGAAAATAGCCTGGTAGCTCCTCAAAAAACTTTGAAATATGTATTACCATATGATACAGCAATTCTACTTCTGGGTATATATCAAAAAGAGTTGAAAGCAGAATCTCAAAGAAAAGTTTACACACCCATGTTCATACCAGCATTTTTCATAGTAAGCAAAGGACAAAAGCAGACTAAGTATCCATCAATGGATAACTTGATAAACAGTATGTGATATATACATACGATGGAATATTATTCAACACTAACAGGGAAGAGAATTATGACACATGCTATAATATAAATGAATTTTGAGTCAAGCCAATCACAAAAAGACAAATATTGTATGATTTCACTTTCATGAAGTGTCTATAGTAGTCAAATTCATAGAAATAGAATGAGTGATATCCTATCACTCAATTGTGATAGGCTGAAAATTACTGTGTCTAGATTGGTTTTTTTAAAGATCAATAGGGACTCCTGGGTGGCTCAGATGGTTGAAGTCCAACTTCGGCTCAGGTCATGATCTCACAGTCTGAGTTCGAGCCCCATATCAGGCTCTGTGTAGACAGCTCAGAGCCTGGAGCCTGCTTCAAATTCTGTGTCAGCCTCCTCTCTCTGCCCCTCTTCCCCTCACACTCTGTCTCTCTCTGTCTCTCAAAAATGAATAAACATAAATAAATAAATAAATAAATAAATAAATAAATAAATAAATATAAATAAATAAAAGATCAATCTTGGGGATCCTGAGTGGCTCAGTCGGTTGAGGTTCTTCTGACTTTTGATTTCATCTCAGGTCATGATCCCAGGCTCGTAGAATTGAGCCCCATGTCAGGGGCTCAGCATGGAGCCTGCTTAAAATTTTCTCCCTCTCTCCCGTTGTCCCTCCTCTGCTCTATCTATCTAAAAGAAAAAAATTGTAAAAAATTATAAAATGTCCTTAACAATCTGTAAGTAAAATGGAGGGTCTTAAAGAATGTGCTAGTTTCCTTCTAGGCTGTTTGATTTCCCAGACCTACATAGGTATAATCTCCAGGACAAGGGGTTGGCAGTTATAGCTGGATCTGTCTTGTTAAGCGCCTTTAGCTAAAGGATTGATTACAACAAGCAGACCATAAGCAAATCTTACAAGGTGATTGAGATAACAGGGGTAGAGAACAGGAGCCTATTTCTGGGGCAAAGTTTCTTCCCCTCCACACATAAGCTTCTTGTTTACTCTTTCTTTGTGTATAGTGACTCAGCATATAAATATAAAATGCTGAGAAGTTGTGGAAATGATTAGAGTGACAGCAATCATCAGTTCTACCCTGTTTCTGCTTCCTAAAATTATTTCATGTTTAGTAAATGTTTGTATATGTTTGCCCTTTCCGTGATATTGGAAACTTATGTTTCTTCTGGATGAAGCACACATGCACACACTCACACACACACACACACACACACACACACACACACACAACTTTTCATCATAACCAAAATTATTAGAAGACATTCTTAAAAGAGAAGCAACTGATGCTTCATATTTGCCCCGAGGCATTTCTCTCAGACCCTGTTAAACCCTTCACATCCAGGCAGTGTCGCCGTGCTAACTTCTGGTCACCACCCTGATCCATTTCCTTGTCCGCACTTCCTGGCTTTGCCAGCTGTTGAAACAGCAGTGCCTGCCTCTGTGTGTATCTGCGTGTAGTTCAGACTTTTTATATCTTAACTGCCTGTAAAGTCACTGACTACTACACGCAGATCCCATCCTGAACTTGCTGTTGTCCTGGCTTCAGAGGTGAGCCTCCCGCACCCGCCGTCCTCGGAGTGCCACCAACTCTCAGGGTTCTTTTCGGTCCCAGCACCACTGACTGAAAATAAACACTGCAAAAGGAGATTAAATTGTGAGGTAAAATTTGCTTTTTAAAATTTCTTTTCTTGACGTTTTTGTCCCGCAGCCACAGAGCATTGGGCTTCTTCAGTGATTTCAGCTTGGAACACATGTTTCCAATTTACATGCTTTTGCCTAATTCCAGTTTTCCCACGGGAAACTCAGTATTGTTGATGCTGTGCACAGTCTCTCGGGCTTTCCGTTATTCCATTTCTTTTTCTAGGTTCAGATGGACTTTTCTGAAGCATGCCAGGATCGGGGGTCTTCTTGTGAAACTGCACGCCTCATAAGGGAGTAAAGCTGGACTTTATTAAGTGAAACAAATGGAAGAAATATTGTTTTCTCATTAAAAGAACCGTTCAGTTTTAATGTCATATATTTCAGTTAGTTTCTCCTAAGAGGGGAGTTGTTTTTCATTTTTCTCTTTTTTACCATTGGTCTCTTTTTTTGAGAGAGAGAGGACACATGTGCGAGGAGGGGAGAAGGGCAGACGGGGAGAGAGAGAGAAAGATATGGAGGGGGGAATGTTAAGCAGGCTCCATGCTCAGCGCAGAGCCGGAGGCAGGGCTCTATCCCACGACCTTGGGATAGTGCCCTGAGCCGAAATCAACATTTGGCAGTTCAACCAGCCGAGCCCCCCCCCCCCCTCCCCGGGAGCCCCTACCATTGATCTTTATAAAAGCGAATCTAGACACTGTAATTTTCAGCCTGTTGCTCAAGTAGGGAGACCTGCCATGTCATGTAGACTATCGTATATAACCACATAAAATTGTTTGTCACTTTTTGGTAGGATTTAAAAGATTTTTATAAACTAATTTTTATAATTTTAAATATCATTCATAAACCATCTTCCAGGGAATCAGGCTCAGTGACATTAGTTATGTCTTGCCACCTTACCCCACTGCACCCATCTCCCTTTATAATTCTGAATTCATCATCCATGGGTCACAAAAAGGCAGTACAATTCAGGACTACTGCTCCTAGATTCCTCAACTGGTTACACCCACTTCCCAGATGTGACTAGTACCTATTCAGAATCAGCTGCTTTATGTCCTGTTACTCATATACATGCATCTCTGACATTTTTGCAGCATGAAAAGCTTAAGGTTTTGGTCAGAGACAAGTTTGCTCTGTTAAAGAAAAATTTCCTTACAAATGGTGAACACCCTTATTTGGATGAGATAACTCAAAGTCTGTTTCTCATTGCCACTAACCTGTGGTGTATCTTTGAACAGACTCTCTGAACCTGTTCCTGAATCTCATCCACCGAATGAAAGTAGGACTTATCATCGGGGTGGGTAGCACAGTCAATAAAATTTGCTTTCTACGAGACATGAATTCGTTTTGATAAAGCATTTATATCCATCCTATATTGTTAGAGAGTAGATTAAAAGTGGTTTAAAGTCATGCTTTCCACATTTTCTCGTGCATACAAATTACCTGGGGACGTTGTTAAATTAAAATTCTGATTCTAGATTGAGGCCCGAGATGCTACAGTTCTAATAAGCTCTTTGGTGATGCCAATAGTACATGGTGCTTGTATATGTACTGTATTTGAATAGTAATTGTGAATTAATTATATAAACATTTTTAAAAATAGTACAAATAAATCAAAATTAATAAATAAATGAAAAAGAATGAGTGAAGACATGAATGGACCCAGAAATGATGTTATAAATGTATAAAATAACATTAACCACCTATCAAGAAGGGAACAAATTTGTCCATATGATTTGTAGCAGACAGTAGAAAAAGGGAACTGTGTCCTCAATATTTGTTTGCTTTCCCACAATAATCTATATGCATAATAAGAGTTGGTAGTGGAGTTGTATTGCTACTAAATTTTAAGAAGTAAAAGAGAGCCTTACTTACTTTCCTCAATTAATTCAGAATATATAAGCATTCGAGTGGTATTTGGGATCAATATTTACCTTTATATAATCTGGGGAGAAACAATTGGCTAAGAACAAAATGCTTCAGGGAAAACTATTTTTTTATTATGTGAAACTCAGTTCTAATATCCAAATATACTATGTTGACTTCTGCTGTCACTCCTTCCTGTTTATCCAAATTAGGAAGTAACACAACCCCCAATATCTTAGAAGATTCTAAATGGGAAATGCAGATTTAATCATTTGCTCATTCAGTTCACTCAATATCTACTTCACTCCAAGTACAGAGCTTATACACTCAATTTCAGTTCTTTCCACTTCCTGCTTCTGCTGGGTTTTTGACCAACCACATTATTTGTTCCCTTCTTGGTGCTGCTGACATATTCCACAGTAATTCATTTTGGAGAATTT
The DNA here is from genome assembly GCF_003009895.1 of Hyaena hyaena. NCBI lineage: Eukaryota > Metazoa > Chordata > Mammalia > Carnivora > Hyaenidae > Hyaena > Hyaena hyaena. The sequence continues at coordinate 98,258 of NW_024081029.1, read as the reverse complement.
CTTCTATTAGACTCTGTTCCTACACTAACAAGCGACTGCTAAGGTAACCAGATAGTTACCACAAAATAGAAGATAATTGATAAGCATACAGAGGACAATGATTTAATATGGAATATTTAATATAATTTTCCTGAAATGCCCTGATCACTCAGCTTTTATCAGCATCTCATCTTAGGATCTTGTCTGCTCTAAATTTTTTTAGAAAATTTTTAAGTGTTTTTTTATTTATTTTTGAGAGAGAGAAACAGCACAAGTGGGAGACAGGCAGAGAGAGAGGGAGACACAGAATCTGAAGCAGGCTCCAGGCTCTGAGCTGTCAGCACACAGAGCCCACCACGGGGCTCAATGCCACTAACTGTAAGATCATGACCTGAGCTGAAGTCGGTGCTCAACCGACTGAGCCACCCAGGCGCCCCTTGTCTACTCTAAATATATATGTGTCTATCTACTGAACCTCTGCTTTTCCAGCAGTATACGGTTCTTCAGGCCTCTGAAGGACCCAGCTCCTCTATGAGCAGTAATAAACATGCAAAATCCTAATTATTTTTGCTGTTTTTCTAGCATAAAATGTTATGTATTTAAAGGCAAACCCATGAATTAGTAACAACTTCCACTGGGGAGACAAAAAGACACACTATTTTTGTGTGCATACCTATTAATTATAAGATATAAAATTATGAGATATAATGCATGTCTTACAATGTAAAATGAAAAAGCCTTTGTCCAGATTTCTCCCTTCTGGACTATTTTTAGGGGGTATGTAGAAGTTACCTCTAAAATGCCAGGCTTTTGTATTAACAAGTTTTTCCTAATCAAAAAACATACCTCTTTGTATACAAATTAATCTTAGGCATAACAGTTTAAGCAGCAGGTAGCTTTTAAATTAGTGATTTGTTTGTAGCTCCTATTATACAGGTAAATATTGAAAGCTTAATAGGTATAGTCACTGTTTAAAGTAGCTTCAAGGAATTTTGGGATCACCAAATTACTTACAAAATATTTACATGATAAAAATTATATATATCAATCCATTTAAGAACCTCTAGCTGGCAATCTTTGAAGTCTAGTTATAGTTATTTTACTAAAGGCGATAGGAGTTCATCTAAGATATTATGTAATTCAGATTGTTATTAACTCCAAGTCTATTCATATGTAATATATATTGTGTGCTATTGTTGATTGACAGATTCTCAGAAATAAATGGAACAATAGGGTTCTGAGGGTCCTATAACTTCTACATTTTGTATTTCCTTCCATTTCTAGTATGTTTACATTCTGTGGGGAGTGAGGGTGAGAGGGTTGTAAAATGAGAAACAGTAGTAAAAGCAAAGCTAGAGTTTCATTTACAAAGTTCAGTGAATAGGGGCACCTGGAAGGTTCAGTCAGTTAAGCATCCAACTTTGGCTCAGGTCATGATCTCACGGATCCTGAGTTCCAGCCCTGCATCAGGCTCTGCACTGACAGTGTGGAGCCTGCTTGGGATTCTCTCTCTCTCCCTCTCTTTACCCGTCCCTGCATGCACATACTCGCACTCTCTCAAAATAAATAAATATACTTTAAAAATCACCTACAACAAAGTTCAGTGAGTAACTCTCTGTGATGGTCATTTTTATGTGTCAACTTGATTGGGCCATAGAGAGCCCAGGTATTTGGGCAAATATTATACTAGACCCGTGAGGGTATTTCTGGATGGGACTAACATTTAAACTGGTAGACTGAATAAAGCAGATTGCCCTTTCTAATGTGAATGTGCCTTATCCAATTAATTGAAACCCTAAATAGAAAAAAAAGGCTGACCTTCCTGGGAGTGAGGGACAATTCATTCAGCCTGACTGCCTTGGAGCTGAGACATCATTTTTTTTCTGCCTTCTCACTCAAACTGAAGCATTGGTTGTTCTTTGGTCTCAAGCTTGCTGGCCTTCAAACCATTGAGTGTCCTAGGTCTCCAGTTTGCCATCTACAATGCCCTGGGACTTGTCAACCTTTATAATTGCATGACACAATTCTTCATAATAATTTCTCTCTCTCTCCAAATATATATAAATAAATACTATATACTTACATATAAATTACGTTTCTATATTTTATATTAATTATATATAATGTGTATATACATTTATATATTATATTATACATATAATATGTCATATTATCCATATATGTATATATCATATACATGTATAATTTATACATTATATATAATTTAATATATATTAAAATATATATTATATATAAAATATCGGTTCTATTTCTCCAGAGAAGAGAGAATAATAATATAATCTCCACCCAGTATTTAAAATTTTTTGAAGACTTACCAGAGCAATGAGATTCTAATTTAGAATTAATATTATTAGTATGATTAGGATTAGGATAGTTAAATCAAACAGTTTACAAAGAATTTTTTATATATACATATGTACTATACACACACGTACATACATATATACATATAAAGAGATTTATTATACCTAATTGACTTATGACGTTTTACAGACAGACAAGTCCCGAGATCTGCAGGATAAGTTGGCAAATTGGAGATCCAGCATAGCTGATGACTTACTCCAGTCTGAGACTGGAGAAGGCCTAAAAGCCAGGAGAGCTAATAGTGTTTTAGTTTTAAAGCTGTCAGGTACCAGACTCAGGAAAAGTCAATGTTTTAGTTCCAGTGTGATGACAGGAAAAAAGCTGATGTCACAGTTCAAAGATTGTCAGGCAAGAAGTATTCTCTCTTAGTTGGAGGAGGGTCAGTCTTTTTGTTTTATTCAGGTTTTCAACTTTAGGAAGGGCAATCTGTTTTATTCAATATACCAATTTAAATATTAACGTCATCCAAAAACACCCTCAAAGAAATACTCAGAATGATATTTAAGCAAATATTTGGGCATCTCATGGTCCACTCAAGATGATCCATAAAGTTAACCATCATGGCTCTAGGCAAAATGGAGTAAAAGGAAAAAAAAAATGAGCCTTATGATTTCCCCAGATAATTGCCTTGAAGGAGTTCCCTGGCCACAAGGAGACAATATCAGACATAAAAAATATATATATAATGCATGCAAAGAATCAGACAAAAGAAACCATAATAAAAAAAACATTCAATTGAAAACTACCTAGAACTAACATGATGTAAGAATTAGCAAATTAGCCTCAAATTAGAATTAGCCTTAAACCAGTATTCAATATGCTTGAAAAATTGAGGTAACAAAAATATAATCATTTCTGAAATGATATTCTGGAGATGAAAACTATAATGTCTGAGATAAAAATGCAATAGGTGGGATTAACATTGACTCTACATTGTGGAAGAAAAGGTTAATGACCATAAAGGCATAGCAATAGATGTTATTTAAAATGAAACACAGGGGTGCCTGGGTGGCTCAGTCAGTTAATCATCAGACTGTTGATTTCAGCTCAAGTCATGATCTCATGGTCTGTGAGATGGAGCCTTGTGTGGGACTCTGTGATGAAGGCATGGGATTCTCTCTCACCCTTACTCCCTGCCCTTCTCATGCTCTCTGTTTCTCAAAATAAATAAATAAACAAAATAAATAAATAAAATGAAACACAAAGAGAGAAAAAGATTTTTAAAGATTTTTAAAAGCATCAGTGAGCTTTGAATAACTTTATGTGGACTGAGGTTTCAGAAGGAAGAGGGAGAGAAATAATGACTGTAAACCCACAATTCCAAAAAGCTCAATAAATCTAAAACGTGCACATACACACACACACACACACACACACACACCCTGTGAAAATAACGACACCAAAACATACCATAATTCAGTTGCTCAAAATCAGTGATAAAAAAAAAAAATCATAGTCACAGGAATATAAGGGCCAGCATAGAGAATACAGTCCATGATATTGTAATAACATTGTGGTGATAGCTGGTAGCAGCTACATTTATGGGGAGCATAGATCTGTAGGGAGAAGCTGAATCATTACATTGTATACCTGAAAATAATGTAACATTGTGTGTCAACTATACTTAAATAAAAGAAAATTTTTAAAAGAAAATCTTAGAAGCAGACCGAGAAAGCAGACGTGTTATGTACAGAAGAACAAAGGTAAGAAAGGCAATAGATTTCCTACAAAGAAAACTGATGTACAACTGAAGTGTAATGGTGAGTGCTAGATTTATTTTGCCCTAAGTCCAGATAATTCTCAGTGTATTTCTGTAAAATCTGATTTCCAATTCTAAGATGTGTTGTTTCATTTCTGTCCAAAGCTTCCAGTAAAGACCTTTGTGCTGCTTGTCACTGAGCCAGTTGCTGTTCTTGCAATCTACAGCTTTATATCCACAAAAATGCCCTTTGTATTTAGATCTCTGCACACTGAGTGTGTTAAAGGCCAAGTTCACTCTGTATCAACTAACAGTGTCTTAAGAATAACATTAGTTACCCAACTTCTAATTTTTGTCTTCTTTATTTTTCCAAGATTGGATTGTCAGAAAATAATCTCTTAGGTGTTTGTACAACCTGGGATAAAAATGACTTCCCCAAAAGACGTCCTGAGAAAAAATCTGAAGATGATCCATGGCTGTCCCATGGTCTATGCATTTGCAAACAACTGGGAAAGGATTGAACAGTTCCACAGCAGGCAAGATGACATCGTGATAGCCACTTACCCAAAGTCAGGTGAGTTTTGGGGCCTGACAAATACATATCTGACTTTAGCCTTTGTTTCCTGAAAATCAGCTTCTCTACAAAATCATTATCATCCTAGGGGCACCTGGGTGGTTCTGTAGGTGAAGTCTTGACTCTTGGTTTTGACTCAGGTCATGATCTCGGGGTTTGTGGGTTTGAACCCTGCATCAGGCTCCATGCTGACAGTGCAGAGCCTGCTTGGGATTCTCTCTCTCCCTCTCTCTCTCTGTTCCTCCCCTGCTTGTACTCTCTCTCTCAAAATAAAGAAATAAAATGATTATCATCCTAAGTAAAATTAACATTCCTATGAGTCAGTCTGGCCATCTACTTTGAGTATATTTTGGATGAGCATTTGGGACACAGAAAGAAGAATTAAGTTTCTAATAGAATGTATTAAAATGGGAAGCTCTCTGTAGGTACTTTTTCTCTCCAGAATCAATAATTATTTTTAAAATGTTGCCTTTCGGGGCGCCCGGGTGGCTTAGTCGGTTAAGCGTCCGACTTTCGCTCAGGTCATGATCTCGCGGATCGTGGGTTCGAGCCCCGCGTCGGGCTCTGTGCTGACTGCCAGCTCAGAGCCTGGAGCCTGTTTCAGTCTGTGACTCCCTCTCTCTCTGACCCTCCCCTGCTCACACTGTCTCTCTCTCTCTCTCTCCTAGAAATAAATAAAACGTTAAAAAAAATTTATTAATAAAATGTTGCCTTTCAACAGGTACCACTTGGGCTAGTGAAATTGTGGACATGGTTGTAAATAATGGAGATATTGAAAAATGTAAGCGGGATTTTATAACAGTTAAAGTTCCAATGTTGGAAATGGTTGTCCCTGGACTAAGAACTTCAGGTAATTTTAAACCAACTGGGAATTATAATTTTGTAGTATTATTCATATAGCATATTAATTATTATATTTGCATTTTCCATTCAAAGAAAGTGGAGTCAATTTGGTAACATAAAATGGAAGTTTGCAGGCAGTACAATCACCAAGACCTATAGAGAAACTGTAGTTTAATTCATTGCATATCCAGGTATGACAACCTATGATGAAAGAATTTTGTTGTAGAAAATAACTAAAAATTTGGGTGATAACATAAAAAATGTTCTTTATATTTTATTGACTTTTGTTGTATAGAATCTGATAGATTGGATTAAAAGCTCCTTATGACATTGCTGTATTTAAATAAGTAAAGTACCAATTCTTCTCAAACATAAAATTTACTATTCATACAATTCATTTTCATTCCACAAATATTTATTGAGTGCTTCTAAAGAATTATGTACTGTGCTATGGGCTGGATATAAAATGATTAGTAAATTCAATGCCCTATCCTCACTGAGTTTGTAGTAATATTGTGTCATTAAATAAGTGAATAATAATATTTGAATATTATTAGGCTTATGTATCCAAAGAATAGGGCTCTATGAAAGAGAACAATAAGAGAGTTTATTTTAGATCAGATATTTAGGGATCTCTACTCTGAAATGAGACATAATATAAAGCCATGCACATAATTGGAAAAAACATATTTAAGGATGAAATATTAGGTATGAAGACCTAGATGCAGAAAAGACCTTGGTACAGTACAGGGATTAAACAACAACAATGAAAGAGGAGAGTAGGGCTTGTAGTTTTCAAGAAGTGCTCAGTGATCTGAAAGAATCAGGAGTATGATGTCCCATGGGCATGTGAGAAGGCCTTAAGGAGTGAGGTCTAGCTCGCTAGTGCTGCTGGAAACCTGGGGTAGGAAGACAGAAGTATGGTAGTGAATGTTCATATCAACTTAAAACTAGCTCTCTCTGGTTACTGGTTACTTCCAGAAGCAGAGAAGAACCAACAGAAAAGGTTTCATTCCTTCTGTGTGGTTGCCTGAAGTCAGAGCAAATGTTGACCCTTGATGCTAAAAGAGCTATTCTGGGATAGGCAAACAAAGTGAGTCCAAGAGTGAGATCAGACTCCAAAGCCATAAAGAAGTATAAAGTGTAAAAGTGATAGAATCAGAGTAATCCAGGTGAGGGAGTCAGGCATGACTAGTGGAAGATGGGGGTTAGGAGTGGGAGTGAGGCCTTGTAACATCACCAGAGAGAGAGTAAGTGAGGTTCAACAGGTAACAGAGGGCAAGTTGACACTAAGATTGACTCCGGAGCCTGAATATGAATATGTGTAATATCATTACGTATTCCCCGCATTAACATTTGTGCAATAAAGGACTCATTTAAAGGACATTATGTGGTAAAATAGTTACAACCTAGAGGTTGAGAAATCTTTTAATGACGTTAGGGAGTGAAGAGGAACAACAGATGGGAAAAACTTCATAAGAGAAACAAATGTAAGAGTTCATGTCATGGGCATTGAGAAATAATGAGTTATGGAAAATTATGATTTCTCATTTCCATATGCTGCGTAAAGTGACTGTAACTACCCGGTCAGTATTAACTGGGTATAATAAAATACGTGGTGAATTTTATAGGCATATAACTAGTGTTTCCAGATAAAATTCAAGATACCATGTTTAATTTGAGATTCAGATAAATAGCTCTTTTATTTAGCATAAGTATATCCCAAATATTGCATGGAAGATATTTATACTAAAAGGTGTCTGTTGTTTACCTGAAATTCAAATTTAACTAAGATTCTTGATCTATGATTCCTAAGTTGGCCAACCGTAACCACATTAAAATTAAGACATTCTTCCTAATACAACTATGTGCTATGCATTTTTCTCTACAGAACATTTATTGGTAAACAAAGCAAGCTATACTTCTGCTCTTGTGGGATTTCCATTCAAGTGTGTTTGAGGTGGGGTGAGGAAGAGGCATGGGGACAGACAATAAATAAATAAACAAGTAAATAAACGATGAAACAAAAATAAACCATATACAGAACATTTTAAAAGGATATTTTAATAGAGATTCAGTGGCTTTTTAATGTATGTAATAACTTTTTGTAAACAACTGAAGCATAAGATTGTTTTGAATGAGTAAGTCAGATGCAATTTTGAGCAGGTGTGCCTTGTATGCAAAAGGTGGGAAGATAATGTAGGATTAACAGGTAATCTAGAGGTTAGACTGGATATAAGTAATATTGTGAAGAATATGCATAGGACTTTAAGATTTATTGAATATGATACCTGAAGGAGAAGACAACAATAATTGAGATTTTAGGTGTTGGTGACTGTCCAGGAAATAGCATCATTAACAGACATATCTAGGATATGATAAGGTCACTGAGTGCATTAAAAGAATCGTAAGTTAAAAGAGTTGGACCAGCTTTTCTTAGCTATGTCAGGAATTCTCTGAGTATGCCTTTACCCCAGAAGTGACTTCAGACTGGACAAGTCACTTATGTAGTGAGATGCAGGTACTGGGATTTTCCTAGCTCTGAATATACAAAATAAATGGATATTTTCCATCTCGGGGAAGTTCACACATCCCTTATACAAAGACCTGAAATGAGGTTTTCTACAATTACTTGTATAACTTTAATGAGGTCAGCTAATACCTAAAAATTACACAACATTTTCATTTTGCATATATAAACATATGACACATAAAGGAAATTAAAAATGCAGATGCAACAGCTGACGCTGTACAGAAATAACATTGTCTATGTCATAATAGCGTATGCAAAACAGTAGTTGATGTGAGAATTACTAGTTATTGATATCTCTTTGAGATACAGAAAATATTTTTGTAATTATTTATAATAATGCAAGGTATGATAAAACTCCAAACTACTAAAGCTGATAACTATTACCCCTCATTTTGGAGGTGGGGAAAGTGAAACACAGAGACTAGCATACTTTTCTTTCTATTTTCTTTTAATTTGTATTATTTTTTAATAGTTTACTGTCAAGTTGGTTTCCATATAATACCCAGTGCTCATCCCCACAAGTGCCCTCCTCCATGCCCATCCCCCCTTCCCCTCCCCTCCACCCCCATCAGACCTCAGTTTGTTCTCAGCATTCAAGAGTCTCTCATGGTTTGCCTCCCTCCCTCTCCCCCACTATTTCCTCCCTTCTTGTCCCCCATGGTCCTCCGTTAAGTTATGTCTCATGATGCGTTAAGTGACAGACTTAGGATTCAAACCCGAGGAGGCTAACCTCAGAACTATGCCCTTAACCATTATGCAATATTGCCTCTTAGAATCCAGGTAAATATCTGTGATGGGTTCAAAATCTAGCACCATTATATACTGCTCAAAAATATTTTAGCAGGTGAAAATCAGGAAATGCAGGCTCCTTTAAGACTTTAATGTGTCTCTATACTAAACTAAATCTTCCCAGGAGTAGAACAATTAGAGAAGAATCCTTCCCCCCGGCTTGTGAAGACACATCTACCAATTGATCTCCTTCCTAAGTCTTTCTGGGAGAACAACTGCAAGGTATATTCTACACTGCAAGTCAATCATTTTCAAGTTATTTCTTTATTTTTGAGAGAGACAGAGACAGTGTGAGTGGAGGAGAGGAAGAGCGAGAGGGAGAGAGAGAATTCCAAGGAGGCTTTGCACTATCAGCACAGAGCCTGATGCAGGGTTCAAACCTGTGAAACTGTTCATGAAACTGTGAGATCATGACTTGAGTTGAAACCAAGAGCTGGTCACTTAACTGACTCAGCCACCCAGGCTCCCCGTAATTCAATTTTTCAATGTGGCCTTATCCCTTTAATCACACGAATGGTAAGCGATTGCTCAAATGTTTTGTTTACTTGTTACTCTGAGAACTGAGCTACATAAGAAAATGGCTAAATTAAAAATATACATAGTTCAGTCTAAACCTACATAGTCAAGTTTGCCGCACACATGTAGCAACAGGATCCCCATCTCAGGACAGTATTGCTACTGATATTCCCCAACGGTCTCTAGATAGTCTGACCTTCCCCCAAAACTCAACATAAGGGTGTCAGTTCTTATTTGATTATTTGGTAAAATTCTCCAGTAAAACCTTTGTGCCTGAATATTGATTCTGGGGAATTTTAAATTTGAAATTCAGTTTCTTTAATAATTGTGGGGCTATTTTGATTATCCTCTCTTTCAACCTAACTGATTTTTACCAGTTTGTGATGTATGAGGAATCCTTAGTTGTTGAATTTTGTAATGAAAAGTGTTTTATAATTCTCTTCTTATTCTTTCTTTGAACAGTAGACTGTAGTTTTACAGCAACTTTATTTTTAGACCAGTTCTAGGTTCACAGCAAAATTGAGTAGAAGGTAAAGAGATTCTCCATATATCCCCTGCCCCTACACATGCATAGCTACCTATTATCAACATCCCCCACCAGAGTGGTACATTTTTTACAACCGATGAACCTACACTGACACATCATTATCACCGAAAGATTATAGTTTACATTAGGATTCACTCTTGGCGATGTACATTCTATGGATTTGGACAAATATATAATGACATATTATATATATATATATACTATAATATATATATATTATATATATTATATAATATATATACATACACACACACAATAATATACCATTATAGTATCATACAGGGTAGCTTCACTGCCTTTTCTAGAATGTCATATAGTTAGAATCATACAGTTTGTAGCTTTTCCAAATTGTATTCTTTCACTTAGTAATATGCATTTAAGGTTCTTCCATGTCTTTTCATGGCTTAATAGCTCATTTCACTTTAGTGCTAAATAATATTCCATTGTCTGGATGTATATCAGTTTACTCATTCACCTACAGAAAGACATCTTGGTTCCTTCCACATTTTGGCAATTATGAACAGAGCTCCTGTGTACATACACTTGCAGGTTTTTGTGTGGTCTTTATATTTCAACTTTGGGTAGATGCCAAGTAATGCAATTGCTGGATTGTAGGTAAGAGTATTGCTTAGCTTTGTAAGAAACTGCCCAAGTGTCTTTCAAAGTAGCAGTACTGTTTTTTTCAGTCCCACCAACAATGAATGAAAGTTCCTGTCACTCTACATCCTCACCAGGATTTAGTGTCAGTTTTCTGGCTATTGGTCATTCTAATAAGTATGGAGTGATGTCTCATTGTTGCTTCAATTTTCATTTCTCTGATGACATATGATGTGTAACATCTTTTCATACTCTTATTATAGTTTTAATGGCTGTACTATTTATTGTGATACTGCCTGGTTTTTTTCTTGATATTAGTTGTGTCTTCTCTTTTTTATTAGTCTTGCTAGATGTTTATTAATTTTGTGATTTTTAAAAAGAACCAGCTTTCTGCTTCATTAATTTACCCTAATGTTTTCCTGTTACTAATTTCATGGATTTCAAATCCATGTGATTTTCTTCCTTCTCCTCCACCCCCCCATAGATGATTTATCTGGCTCGAAATGCCAAGGATGTTGCAGTTTCATATTACCATTTTGACTTAATGAATAATTTACAACCTGTTCCTGGCCCCTGGGAAGAATATCTGGAGAAGTTCATGACTGGAAATGGTAGGTAGGGTTGGCTTGAAATTAATATTTTCTTTTTAATAATACTAAAAACCATTATTGTTATGACTCTTATCAAAACACTTTTCCACATCAGTAACAAGTATTAGCATTTTAAAAACTTAGATCAACTATATTTTATATTTTACATGACATCAATAAATAAATTTAGTGTTTAACTGTGGCTTGATAAAAATATTCTCAAATATCTTCTTAGGTGTTAGAAATCAATTCTCAGTTCCTGCTTACAATGGAAATTGTTTAACTTGCCCAAATCTTTAGTTATATCTGTTAAACATAAATAGTACTTAAATAAATAATTAATATGAGTACTTAGTAGAATAGTTTCCTTCTATGAAAGGCTAAGTAACACCCATTGGAGGTCAGTGTATTTTCATTTGAAATGTACATTTCCTTTGTACTTTCTATTTTTAAAATCTGATGGTACATTCATAATTATTTATTTTTTAATTAGCCTTATATATTCAGTTCCCTTGATTACTAAATTCCACAAAATATTTGTACAATTTGCCTTATTGTTTAGAAACAAATCTTTAGTTTGATGAAAACTTATGATAATAGACTGTTTTTCTGGTATTAGTGGCCTATGGCTCCTGGTTTGATCATGTTAAGAGCTGGTGGAAGAAAAAGGAAGAACACCCAATACTTTTCTTGTACTATGAAGATATGAAAGAGGTAAAATGGTATAAATTCATTCTGGATAATTCCCCCATTACATCCAAAAGGTTGGGGCCAAGGGTTAACACATATTTTTAACTTATCTATGGAGTAAAAAATGATATGATTATTTTGCTTCTTCTCCATGCCTGCTTACTCAGATCTTTCTAAGATCATTAGTGACTTCTACTGGTAAAATCCATGACATTTTATCATACTTTTTATCCATTGTGTTTATTTTGGGCAACTTTTCTTTTTGAAAGTCTTTCCTACATTTAACAAGTTATCATTCTGTCCTGGTTTTCCTAGAATCTCTATCTATCACTTAATTTTTTCAAGCTCTTTGCCACATTTTGGTGATCATACCCATGCCTACTATTGTCAAAACTATTTATGTGCTAGTGCCCCCCCAAAACTCCATTTTAACTTCCATGCTTTTATTAAAATGACCCTCAAATTTAACACATTCAAAACTAAACTCAGTTTCCTTCTCTCTCACTCCAACATGTAATCCTTTTCTCCTTTTATTTTTGCTTTGGTTAATGATGTGATTTGTCCATTAATTTTCAAAGTTTGAAAATACATTGTCTTCATTGGCTTCCATATGGCGAATACAGTTCCACTCTAATTGTGAGCATCTCATTGGTTCACATGACCTATCTATTATAACTGCTACATGCGCCCCTCTCTTTACTCTCTTACTATATCTCTCTTAGTTTGGAGACTCATAAGTATTCATGTAGTCTCCTGTATGAATTAATATAGTTCAAATATTGCAAACTTCTAGGCCTATTTTGAGGCTATTTTACTTAAATTAGGCAAACACACACACACACACACACACACACACACACCTGAGAAATATGTGGAAACTAAGTTCCTCTATTTGAAAAAACCTGGACATACAAATGAAGATACATTGTAGACTTCCAGATTGATAATGGAAGGTACAATATCTATCATTTTCATAGCAGCATTCACAGTACATAATATGGCACCTTGCATATACAGAGGAGCTCATAGAATCACTTGTATAGATAATTGATTATTTGAATGACATATACAGAGAGGCTCATAAGATCACTTGCATGGATAACTGATTACTTGAATGAATAAATAAATGAATAAATAGTATTAACAAGCATTTTAGAGACATCAATTTTACTTGATATCACAGAAATCATGCTCCATGTAAAATTTCCCTTGATTCAAGTATTTCTGAGAACCCCCTGGGGTATTTCTCACATCTTAACTGAAAGAGTGTTCTGAGTTTTTCTGCTCTGCCCAGGATCCCATCTTCCATCACATTTGTTTGCAGCCCATAGAGAATTCATGGTCTAAGCTTTACTATTGTCCATTTATACAGGGCTTGAGGCAATTTATTTGAATTTGCTGGCAATATACAGATGTGAAACTGAAGTGGTTTTATGAAAACCTTTTAAAAAGTGATGCTATCCCATGAGTGTTTGATTCGCCAGTTAAGTAATGAATTCTTCATAATAGAGAAAGTTTTCCTTCTGTTCTTTCTTTACTTCCTGGACCCAGAGTAGGCCTTAATAACTTTATGAAAAGAGCAATTTTAGCTTCTGAATATAGACCCTTTCCTCCATAGCATGGGGAAATACATTTTCTATGCTGGGCTGCTTTCCCAATTCTGAATCTGACAGCATGCTATCCTCTATGTGACATTCTTGTGTCAACCATTTCTCTTCTTATTTAGCTAAAATGTGTTATTCAAATCCACTCATTAATTCTGATTTATGGCGTTGCCCAATCAGCTTTTTAAGCATATCTGTATATTTTGAGTTCCACTCAAACGTGCTATAATCATTGAATTTAAGAGATGATCTTTTTCTCCTGTCATACCAGTCATTTTTAGACAATATTATATGAAGAAGTTTAATCTACAGCAGAAAGAGTTTCGGTAGGAGTCAGCACCCTGCTTTCACTTGTACTGAGCTATATGCTAACATGCTCACTGATATTTAGGCAGTGGTCAGATTATTCTCCAAACATTTGGAATCCCTAAGAGAAATTGTTCTCTATCTGCCTGTTCTCTATCTCCATCTGTGGTTTTCCTAGTACCACTATTAACTTTTCTTTTGGCATTTTTCCCATTATCATAATTTCTGATCTTTTACTTCTTCCAAGCATCCCTTAATTAGTCATCTCTTTCCTCTCTCATTGTCTGAGATACAAAATATTGCCAGAACTTTCCTTGTAGGGAACTGCCTGCCAAAATGTGAACGGATGTGTATGTGAACACACACACAGTTAGTGACATATTATTAAGTGTTGTTGCTTCCCTGCAAAAGAGATAAAGTAAAAATTCCTCAACAGGACATCCAAAGACTTTCTCAGTTTTACCCCAATTTATCTTTCCAATTTTACAACTTCTCTCACTCCTATGAACAACTCAAATCAAACTTCAACCACTTTTCTTTTTTTTAATTCCCTCAACATATTATGAGACTCTATACCTCCAAGAGTTTTTGCCTATATTCTCTACTGGAAATTCACTCTCCATCATCTCAGCAGACCACACATCATGGTAAATTCTGGTTCACTTTTTTCAATTCAGCTTAGATATCACCTTCTCAAAGTATTTCTAGACATATTCATATAGAGTTTAGTTTAGCTTCCTTAAATTTCCAAATATTAAGTTTATGTCATTAGAATCTGGAAGGTGATCTGTTTCTCAAATTTTGTTCTTTTTATCCCCAATTGTTCATGAATAACTTAGGTCTTGATATCTTTGCACCTTCATAGGAGTTTATTTTTGATAATTTTTGTCCAAGCAAGGTCTATGATATAAAGACTCTAAGGCAAACATACTTGACATTGTTCATGAATTTATTATCTTTGCTTTTAAATATTGTTATTAACAACAAGAAAGGATGGGGCATCTGGGTGGTTCAGCCAGTTAAGTGGCTGACTTTGGCTCAGATCATCATCTCACAGTCTGTGAGTTCAAGCTCAGCGTAGGGCTGACAGCTCAGAGCCTGGAGCCTACTTCGTATTCTGTGTCTCCCTCTCTCTCTCTGACCCTCCCCCACTCGTGCTCTCTCTCTCTCAAAAATAAATAAATATTAAAAATAAAAATAAAGACAAGGAAAGAATTTTAATTAACAAATAAATAAAGCCAAGGAGAATAAAAAGATATAGCTGTTTTTTCCTCCAAATATTGTTACTATTTAGCCCAAAATTTGTTCTTATTTTACTTTGGATATAGTAATAATATGAAATTTAATAATACGAAATTTAATAATATGGAATTTAGAAGAAATAAAATATTTCCAGCCTATTTCTCCAAACATAAATTATTGATTTTTTTCATTTTCATGATTAATTTAAAAACCATTGATGATCCAACAAAATATTGATTGAATATTCAGAACCAAGATTTAAGAAAACAGGTTGTAAATACTACAGTTTCCCATTATGTTAATGATGTATTTATTTACCGTTTTCTTGGGTATGTCTCTCTTTACCCACTAATAGAATCCAAAGCAGGAAGTCAAGAAGATTGGGAGATTTCTAGAGAAGAATTTGAATGATGAGGTCTTGGATAAGATTGTCCATCACACCTCATTTGAAGTGATGAAAGACAACCCTCTGGTGAATTATACACATATACCAACTACAGTGATGGATCACAGCAAATCCTCTTTTATGCGTAAAGGTAAATATTTTGCTGAGTTTAATTTCCCTTTTCACTTTCTTACTAATTTTTTTGTTTTTGTTTTTGTTTTTTTTTAATGTTTATTTATTTCTAGGAGACAGAGAGAGAGACAGCGTGAGCAGGGGAGGGTCAGAGAGAGAGGGAGTCACAGACTGAAACAGGCTCCAGGCTCTGAGCTGGCAGTCAGCACAGAGCCTGACGCGGGGCTCGAACCCACGAACCGTGAGATCATGACCTAAGCGAAAGTCGGACGCTTAACCAACTAAGCCACCCAGGCACCCCTAATTTCTTTGAAATGAGGATTAACTTTGTGATCTCTAACAAGTTACTTAGCCAGTTTGGGCACCAGTTTCTTCAACTGTAATATAGAGACACTAAAAATACCTGCCACAAAAAGTTGCTGAACTAGATTAGAAATTACCAAGGGAAATAATGCATATAAACATGTTATCTGAATACCTTGGGTATCTGGTGCATATTTCTTCTCCTATTTACTATGCTACTAAATGGGAGTAGTTTTTTGAGTTCTCATGTGAGTCATTCCAAACTTGTTATTCCTAAATCTTAAATCTTTACCTAAATAGGCATAGGCCTCCCTGTCCTCCTCAGTGATTAATTAATGTCACTCAATACAGAACTATCTGCTTTAAAGAACCCATAATCACTTGGAAAACAGTGGTCATTTTGCTAAGGATTCACCTTAGGACTTTTTTTTTTTTTTTTTTTTTTTTTTACCTAATGGGAAGATTTGCTCCCTAAAAAAACTATCTGAATTATAGGAAATATAGAATCCACATTTAACTTAAAAGCATGAAAAGAGAGGAATATGGCATTCACTACTGATTCAACTGAAGTAAATCCTGCATCTTGTGGCTTCTTGTACAGGATTTGTGTCAAAACTGTTTTATCAATCATAAAAATAATACATTTAACAAATTAACTTAAACAAATTTGAGAAGTTATCCACCCAATAATGTCACTCTGTTTTTAATATTTTTTATTGAAATGGGAGAGAAAGGGGTAAAACTGTATGCAGTTAGTGCTAGGAAATAAACACAATCCTAGAAATGTATTGTGCATATGAACATGTGGCTGAAAACACTTGATTTTCAAAGAGTTACACAGTTTAATTTTTTCTAAAACATTTTCTCTATTACTTATTAAAATAGCAAATAGTCTTGGTGTTTCCAAATTATTTTTTATTTTCAAAAATGTTACATTTAACTTTTCAAAACTAACCTCTACGATAAGAAGGAAAAGTAAATTTTTCATTGTAAATGGTGTCTAAACAAAGGCTGATGCACACATACACACATTTTGCTGGCAGAAAGAAAAAAAATCAAAAAGAAATCCTCCTTTACTAAATAAGGCAAATTGTCATTTTGTCAGATTATCTGAATGTAACTTCCAGGAGAGTTTTATTCCCGTTCATATGAAAATTGGTACCACCTCATGATCCCTCATTAAGGTACTGAGGTAGATGAAGTAAGTTCAGTATCTGGATTCTATGCTTTCTCCAACCTCAAACAGAAAAGAGTTCATGCTGCTCTAATGAGGGAGTCTGTCTTTACATCTGCTCTGGAACTGGTAAAAAACAAAACAAAACAAAACCATATTCTTTGTGGGCAGATTGATCCCGTCTTTATCCAGGCAATGCCACTCCATGTATCTGCGATTTTGAATACATTGAATCAATCTGCCAAAGGTCTAGCTACATCACTGAAAATATGGAGAAAGTAACATGCTCCATGGCATATGTTTGGGAGAGGGGATTATGGAAAATGACATGTAAGCATATGGAATGGGTTTTTTTGACCATAAATGATACATTAAAAAGTAACAAGTCTTATTAGTCTAAATAATTTATCCATTTATTCATTAACGCACTCGACAAATACTTAAACAGTCCCCATTTATTCATTCATTTATGTATAAAAAACACTCTTCACGAACACCTGAATGCAGCACATATTCTCTGGAAGATGCATGGGTGAATGACACATGCATCTGTTTTAAGAGGCTTATAATGTAATGCGAGAGGCATACATGTAAATGGATGTTAAACAGGGTTCAGAGTGATGTATAAACAAAAGGCCAGATGCACTCAGACTTGAGGGATGCCATGTTGGCTAAATCAAGGTCATAATTTAGTCACACAATAGTAAAAGTAGTAGGGAGAGGATAGATGATCTACAATGTTCATACTTATGTCCCAAATTGCAACAAAACAGAAATATCTGGGCTTTGACCAGCATTTATTTATAAAAAAAATTTATACTTCCCTTACTCTTGTGAAGCAAATGTGTTTGTGTATATTACATAATTGATACTTAAAGCACAAGATCAGTGGAATACTTTATATATAAGTCTTTATTGTTTAATCTGTGCTTTTTGTTTTTAATGACATCTTTATAGATGTACTGTTCCAAATATATACTCCTCTTGCATTTCAAAGAGCTCTTAACCATAGAGAGCACAGTGAGTGAACATATAACCTGAAGTATAATAATCAGGAAACAACCTTGTTTATGGGGATGTTTTTCAATAAAAGGATTTGAAATCTTCATCAAGTCATAATGGGTTAACATAGCTTGCAATTCAATAGGACATGTTTCGTATTTCATAAAATAACAAAAGTAGATGTTTATCTCCAAGCACATTTATAGTACATTAAAAACTTATTTATTCTTCAAATAAATATTTATAAGCATCTAAGCATAAGAAATTAAATGTAAATTTGTATCTCAAAAGTTTTGTAAAAATAGTTCAGAGACGTTATATGTTTGATTTTCAGGGCTATTCTTTTCATCTAAATTTCCAAAACAGTATAAGTCTAATGAACTCAGGGAAAACAGGTATTCTCCAAGTATCACACTATCTTCATTTGTAAATTCATGGGAAATTATACTTATCAACTTTCTAGTTCATGGATTGGTTTTGGTGATGGCCAGTCTTTTGCATAGTTTCCAAAATGAATTCATGAAATAAAATCTGCCCTGACCATTGACCCAGGGTCCAGTAGTAACCTTGTCTCCCATGACAAATGGAAACACTAAAAGAATCTTGTTCAGGAAACTATCGTACAACCCATAAATTCAGACAAGAAAATTCACCTTTTTCAGAATGTATCTTTAAAAAAGTCAGTCAAAACCACAATAAGATATCACCTCACACCTATAGGAATGGCTAGTATCAAAACAGATAAGAAATAACAAGTGTTGGCGAGGATGTGGAAAAAAGGGAACACCTGTACACTGTTGGTGGGATGCAAATTGGTGCAGTCATTGTGGAAAACAGTATGGAAGTTAAAATTAAAAATAAAATTAAAAATATAACTACCATATGATCCAGCAATCCACTACTGGGTAATGAAAATGAAAGCACTAATTTGAGAAGATATATACACCATTATGTTTATTTCAGCATTATTTACAATAGCTAAGATATTGAAGCAATGCAAGTGTTCAGCAACAGATGAAGGGATAAAGAAGACGTGGTTATACATACAATGGAACTCTACTTACTGTTAAAAATAAAATAAAATAAAATCTTGCCATTTGCAACAACATGGATGGACCTAGAAAGTATTATGTTAGGTGAAACAAGTAAGACAAAGAAAGATAAATACCACACAAGTTCACTTATATGTGGAATATAAAAAAATAAACATTAAAGAAAACAAAACAGAAACAGACTCATAAATAAAAGAACAAACTGATGGTTGCCAGAGGGGAGGGGAATGGGGGAATAGGTGAAAAAAATGAAGGGGATTAAGAGGAACAAACTTCTGGTTATGAAATAAACAAGTCACAGAGATGCAGAGTACAACTTAAGGAATGTAGTCAATAATATTGTAATAACAGATGATAACTTCATTTATCATGGTGATCATTTCTTAATAGATATAAATGTTGAACCACTATATTGTACACTGGAAATGAGTCTAATATTGGATGTCAATTATACTTCAAAAAAAGTCAGGTTCTGTTTAGTTATAAACCACCTTTTTAGATGGAAGGAATTACCAATAAAAGAGAAATGACATTTTGGAGTATTCAAATACAAAAAAGTCTTTCTCTTCTAACTTTTTCCTTTAGTATATATTAGCTTTTCCCTCATAATGGAAATATATTACTCCTTCATGTTTTCTTATTTATTTTTAGGGATTGCAGGTGACTGGAAGAATTACTTCACAGTAGCCCAAAATGAGAAATTTGATGCCCTTTACAAGAAGGAAATGTCTGGATCTACACTTCAGTTCCGCACAGAGATTTAAAGAGCCGACACTGCCAATCTGAAGGAGGAAGAACTAGGCAGTAATTTGTTAAAACGGGTAGTTATGACTTTACTTGGGCAGTCAAGTGGATTTATAAAGGAGAAAATGTGCTTTTAACATGGATGTTCTTTTACTGTCATTAATCAGGTCTCAGTTTCACCTCTGGCTCTGAGCTTCCAAATTCCCTAAAATTAGGGCCAATTGTTGCTTTTGGTAGGATATTCCTGCCTTTTCCCAAACTAGTATGGACAGCAAAGAAAGTACTTATCCTACTCAATCTCTATATGTTGTGGCTTAGAACTTAGTTCCCCTCCCTATTAACATGGTCCAAGAAGTGCTATTTGCACACTGATACTATATTTCCTAGCTCTGCCCCAATTTCCCCTTGTTGAAAACTTGACCCAGGACACTGTGTTCCATGGCTATCTTCTGGGTTTCAAGTTGTTCCCTGGGTCATAGATCATCTGCTCACAGTGCCACTATTTGGATAACACAGTTCATGTCCCTAATGATGTGGTTCAGATTTTAGAATTGTTCCTATACTTAATTTCTAAGCATCCAAATTTTTAATTGCTGAGGATCCAACTTCTGGGTCTCCACAGGTGAAAGGTCTATACTGGTCTCCCTGAGACCATCCCATGGGAACTGTAGCTCTGCTCTGAGAGCCTGAACTGAGGCAGCAACCTGCTTCCTGTGCAAAGTCCTCCCCAGTCTCAACAGTCTCTATTGCAATTCTAAGAATTGCCTATTGACATAGTCTGGTCACCATTCGGAAACTTCAGTTACCTCATTTTGTAATTTTTTTGGGTGGAATTGACCAAACTGATATCAAAGGGAAACTCTGGTCTAAATCTCCACTATGCCCTCCTGACCCCATATCCCTTCTGTGTACCATCTAATACTTATGCCCATCAGCTTGGGCTCTTTGATAAAATGTTTCCTTGGGACATTTGTTTCTCAACTCCAGCTTTGCCTTAGATGTAGTTATCTATATCTGCATATGCAGCAAGATCTCTTGCCTGTAGATAATATCAGCCTGTGACAAATTGCATGCCAGGCCCAAGCTCCCAAACTCACGTGTGGTGAGAATGCCCTGGGCCTTACTTGTTCTGGAGAAGAGTGCTAACACATGATAGACCCCCTGAGCCATGACTAAGATCGCTACAATAATTTGGGTGACAGTGTTTTGCCTTCATAGGCAAATGGCTGCTGTCAGCCTCTCCAGCTGGAATAGTGGCTCAAGCATGTAACTTCTCTCTTCCCTAGCCTCAGCAGAAAGCTGATCTAATGCCAACTGCAAATCTCCTGGGAGTGATATATAGATATGATTTTGGAAATAGTTGTTTTGATAGTTTTATTATAATATGTATTATAAATTGTTTTTGTATGTTTGTTAGAAATTTGTTTAGTAGTAGATAATCTTGAATACCTAGGGGTATGGTGAACTAGTTCCAGTTTTCTAGAATATGCTTTAATGACACAAAGTAAAGCCAATCAGAGATCTATTTGATTTGTTGCCTTTATTAATAAGTTATTGTGATACATGCTTCCAATTATATGGTCTATTTTTGAATAAAAATGTGTCTTTCCGAACTAGTCTTTAATCTGGGTAATAGATCGGCTGCACTGACTGCCTTCACTAGCAAGATAGGATAGTTTCTATTTTCTCTAGTTGTCCTTTGTGGAAATAAGTTTCTGTAATTGGATTTTTTTTTTTTAATTAAGTAAGATTTAGCTATATCCCAGGTATTTCATTAGGCTCTGGAAATACAGTTGAGAAACACATAGAATTTAGATTTTTCCCTTACCTTTTTTATAGATTGTTGCCTTTGATCCAAATGCCAGAACTCTGTTCATTCTCTCATCAACTCAAGCTTCATACCACATAAGTAACACTCCTACTAGAATTCCAATTTCAGAAGTACCTGATGTCTTTTAAAATCACTTTAAAACTGCCACCAAGTTAATTTTCCTAAAATAATGTTTTTATCATTATTTTTCCTATGCAAAAATTATCTGTATAATTTTCAAACAAAAAACTTTAGAATAATCTCATTCTAGTTTTCTCTTACCAAAGCACATACTACAAAGATAGTGATAGCAAATGTCTGGCAATGATGAGATTACTTTCATAGACTTCGCCCCTTGCTAATCAATCAAAGACCATTTTCCAAGAAGCCAAATGTGGCCACAAATATTGTTTCATCGTGATATTCAAAGCAAGTACTGGCACTTGTTCAGAGTAGGTGCCTATTATAAAACTGCCATTATTGATCAAAGGAAAAGAGCCACAAAAACTCCCAAGGGAACCATATTTTAATAATGGATTTTCCTTTAGAGGAATGCTTACATTTTAGAAAGTGAAGGAAGTAGATTTTAGTCTCTCATCTGAAAAATCAGTCAGCTCGTGTTTCCTCCATGTTAGAAAACTCTATGGCTATACTTGTCTCCTGCTTCCATAATCAAACTGTTTTCATCAGTGCCTGAATGTTCTTTGTGTTTCTGCACCAGCGCTTTTGTTCACATCATGCCTTTCTCCTCCCAGCCTCACTCCCACAAACATCCAGGATGCCATATTTCCACTTCCCTAGATTAAAAGCCCAATTCTAATTTTATTTCTCTTTTTTTTAGTTTATTTACTAATTTCATTTCAATGAACATTTCTCTTACCACTCTTTCACAAAGAAACTAATCCTTCCACCTGAGTCTTCCAGTATTTGTCCCCAGGATAATTTATCTGATAGTTACTAACTAAAGAGGTATTATCCTAAAGTGCCATTATGTCTTTGCAGTTACCTACCTATCAACAAACTAAGCTATGTTCATTGATGACAAGGACTGGCTTTCACCTTTTAGTGCTTCCATGAAGTTGTGCAAGCTCTGTGTTCTGAATGACGACATTTATAGTCACTTGCATTCATCCAATAAAGTTTATTTGTAAACCTCTCTTTTGCAAATTCACAATCTATTTCGATATACATTAAATGACACAAATTAAACAAACATAGCACTAAAAGATTAAGGCACTTTTCCCTGCTGGATTAAATTGTAGCCTCGGACACCTTCTTAACACAACAGTATATTGACGTATTAGTTTATTATGGTTGGTATGTGCGATGGTCAGTTTTATATGTCAACTTGGTTAGGCTATGCTACCCAGCTATTTCATCAAATTGATATAGGTGTTGCTGTATAAGCATTTTATGCAGGTGATTAATATCTACCATCAATTGACTTTATGTAAAGGAGCTTGTCATTGATAATATGTATAGGCCTGATCCAATCCACTGAAAGGCTTTAAGAGCAGAACTGAGATATCCCTGTGAAAGAAGTAATTTAGAAATTCCTTTTATTCTTTTTTTTTTAATGTTTTATTTATTTCTAGGAGAGAGAGAGAGACAGCGTGAGCAGGGGAGGGTCTGAGAGAGAGGGAGTCACAGACTCTGAAACAGGCTCCAGGCTCTTAGCTGGCAGTTAGCACAGAGCCCGACGCGGCGCTCGAACCCACGAACCGCGAGATCATGACCTAAGCGAAAGTCGGACGCTTAACCGACTAAGCCACCCAGGCGCCCCTAGAAATTCCTTTTAAAGAGCGGTGCCTGGGTGGCTTAGTCAGCTAAGCATCCAACTTCGGCTCAGGTCATGATCTCACAGTTCGTGGGTTCGAGCCCCGCGTCAGGCTCTGAGCTGATAGCTAGCTCAGAGCCTGGAGCCTGCTTCAGATTCTGTGTCTCCCTCTCTCTCTTACCCTCCCCTGCTCAACGTTGTCTCTCTCTCTCTCCAAAAAATAAATAAAACATTAAAAAAAAAGAAATTATTTTTAAAGAATAAAATATCAGCTCCTGCTTTAGAGCCTCTAGTCTGAAGGTCTGCCTTACAGATTTCAGATTTGCCTGACTAGGCCCTGCAATCATACAAACCAACTCTTTGCAATAAATCTCATGATATATACATATATATGTATATGCATGTATATATGTAAACACATATATGTATATGCAAACACACACATATATACAGGTACATTTGCAGTGTGTGTGTGTGTGTGTGTGTGTGTGTCCCATTTGTTCTGATTTATCTGACAAAAATCAAATATTAAACATCATCAAAAAATGTTAACAATCTATTGGATGACAACTTTATTAAGTCTCCTTCCTTGTTATTTGTTGAAAGCAAAGA
The DNA here is from genome assembly GCF_003009895.1 of Hyaena hyaena. NCBI lineage: Eukaryota > Metazoa > Chordata > Mammalia > Carnivora > Hyaenidae > Hyaena > Hyaena hyaena. Next base: position 74,373 of record NW_024081029.1, on the reverse strand, counting down.
ATTGAAGTCCACCTGATATTGAAATAATTTTCTTCCCAGTAATTACAATAATAATTAGTCACAATTTCTAGGAAGAATGAAAGATACCTATGCCGAAAACTATAAGACATTCATGAAAAAAATCAAAGATACAAATAAATGGAAAGGCATCCCATGTTCATGGATTAGAAGAATTAATACTGTTAAAATGTCAATACTACCAAAAGCCACCTATAGATTCAGTGCAATCCCTATCAAGATTCCAATGGTATTTTTAACAGATGTCAGATAAAGCACTCAAGATTTTTATGAAACTGCAAAGATTCCAAGTAGCCAAAGCAACCCTGAGAAAGAACAAGGCAGGAGATATCATTCCTCTTGATTTCAAGCTATCCTATAGAGCTATAGTTATCAAAACAGTATGATACTCAATACCTATGACACCTGGGCCTACAGCAGCTTCAATGGCAGCAGTGCTGGTGGCCATGGTTCCCATAGTCAGAAGGAGCTTCCCACAGATCCCCCCCTACACAGCATATGTAGGAAATCTACCTTTTAGTACAGTGCAGGGTGACATAGATGTTATCTTTAAGGACCTCAGCATAAAGAGTGTATGGCTAGTCAGAGACAAAGACACAGACAAATTTAAAGGTTTCTGCTATGAAGAATTCGATGAGGTGGATTGTAATGAAGGCTTGACATATGATGGTGCACTCTTGGGTGATCAGTCACTTCGTGTGCACATTGCAAAAGGCAGAAAACAAGATAAAAGTGGCTTTGGATTAAGGAAAGGTGAACCAGGTGACGAAGGCTGTGCTCCTGGATGAAGGCCTCTCCTCAGACTCCCAACGTGTGTGTGTGTGTGTGTGTGTGTGTGCGTGTCCCCGTCTCTGTGCTTCCAATCCTCCTTGACTTTTATAATGAAAATGGGCCTAAAATCTTACACTTTTCACTTGATGAACTGAGTAAAATCTGCAGAGCTGTCAAGAGCCTTCAGAGAGCTGGTAGGTAGCTGTAAGTCACCAGCTCTCCTCTTTAGGACACAGTTGCCTGTTCCCACACTCTGTGTTTGGCATGGACCCAGGGGCCAGGGCTGGGGCCTTTGCTTCTGAGCCCCAACCCCTGTATGTGAACAACCTGGGTCCTTCTGGGTCCCTGTCTATCCCACTGAGAGTAGTTCAGAGCCAGCCAGCAGCAAGAGCCCAGGGAAGAGACCAACTTGGGGGCGAAAGGGGTGCCATGGGATCCCCTAGCCCATGCAGCAGCATGCTTAGGAAGTTGTCCTCACTAGTTGGTATCTTTGGCTTCTTTCACTGTGTCTCTCTCCTGAGGTCTCAGCAACTACAGAGCTCTCTCCTTTCCTTCCTTCACCTGCCACCTGTGTTTCCGAAATAAGAACCATTTGTGTAACACCAATACTTAAGAAAAGAAAGACATGCATTATGTGGTTGTAATCAAACCTGATGCTTTCAGATTACCTACTTACATCTTCAATGTGGAAAAGATTAAGAACAAAACAAATTCATCTATACTTCTGTGCAATCCAGATGACTTTTAAATGTAAGAATGGAATTTCACATTCACTATATGCCAAAAAGTAAATCTATGGATATGATATTTTGTGAATGATCTTTTAAATAAAAGAAAACCTTACATAATATTTAAAACAAATAAAAACAGTATGTTACTGGCATTGAAACAGACAAATAGACCAATGGAACAGAATTGTGAGCCCAGAAATAACCCCACGCACATATGGTCAACTAATATTTGACATAGGAGACAAATATACTCAATAAACCAAAGGCAGCCTCTTCAAAAATGGTGCTGAGATCATTAGATATTCACATGTAAAAGAATAAAACTAGACCCATATTTACAGCACTCACAAACTGACATGAATTAAATCTTACCTGTAAGACCTGAAACCATGAAATTCTTAGACGAAAAGAACAAAACTCCTTGACATGGGTATTGGTCATTATTTTTTGGACATGACACCTAAAGCACCAGAAACAAATTAAAAAATAAATAAGTGGGTAGACATCAAATTAAAACGTTTCTGCATGGCAGAGAAGGACAAATATCATATGTTTGCACGTATAGGAGGATTAGGAGGAACTTGAAGGAGGAACAAGTGGGAGAAGAAGTGTGTAAATGGTGGGGGAAAGGGAGAGAGGCAAACCATGAGAGACTCTTGAATGCTGACAAAAACTGAGGACTGATGGATGTGGGGGGGGGGGGGAGATGGGCATGGAGGAGGACACTTGTGGGGATGAGCACTGAGTGTTATGTGGAAACTAATTTGACAATAAACTATTTGTAAAAAAAAAATTGCTGTGAAATCCCAAAAAAAAAAATGTTTCTGCACACAAAAAAAGAGTCATCAACAAAGTGGACAACCTACAGAACGAGAAAAAGATATTTTCAAACCACTTATCTAATAAAGGATTAATAACAAAAACATATAAAGAACTCATATAATTTAATAGCAAAAGCAAACAAAGACCAAATAATACAAATAACAAGAGGGTAAAGCACCTGAAAAGACATTTGTCCAAAGAAGATATGCAAAAGATACGAAAATTTACTTAACATCAATAGTCATTAAGGAAATAGACATTTAAACAAGAATGAGATATCACCTCATGTCTGTTAGAATGGTTATTATCAAAAAGACATGAGATAACAAATGCTGGTGTTGATGTGAAGAACAACAGGTGAAGAAAAGGGAAGCTTTGTGGACTGTTGGTGAGATGGTAAACTGGTAAAATCACTATGGAAAGCAGCATGGAAAATCTTCAAAAACTTAAAAATAGGCAGGTGCCTGGATGGCTCAGTTGGTTAAGTGTTCAGCTCTTGATTTTGACTCAGGTCATGATTTCACGGTTCATGAAATTAAACCCCACGTCTGGCTCTGCTCAGACAATGCAGAGTCTGGTGTTCTCTCTCCCTCTCTCTCTGCCCCTCCCCTGCTCATTCCCTTTCCCTCTCTCTCTCTCTCTCTCTCTCTCTCAAATTAAAGAAGTTAACATTTTTTTAATTAAAAATAGAACTACTATATGATCCAGCAATTCTACTTCTGGGAGTATATCCAAAGGTAAGAAAATCTAACCTGAAAAAATATTTAGACCCCTTATTCTAAGTGGCATTATTTACGATAGCCAAAGTATGGACTCTACCTAAATGTCCAGTGATAGATGAATGGATAAAGAGGTTATAGTACATGTATATAAAATAGACATTTTTTACAGTATTTACAATAGGCAAAACATAGAGAGCAGAGGAAAGTATTATTTACAATAGTCAAGAGCTGGAAGAAAGCTAGGTTTCCACCAACAGATGAATGGATTAAAAATGCAAATATATATATATGAATATTATTCAACAATAAAATATAAGGAAATCCTACTACTTGTAGCAATATGAATGGACCTTGAAGGCATTGTGCTAAGTGAAATAAGTAAGACAGAGAAAGACAAATATTGTGTGATCTCATTTATATGAATAATCTAAGGGGAAAAAAAATCTCAGAAGAGATGAGACTGGTGGCTACCAGAGGCAAAGAGTAGTGGAAAAGGGAATTATAGGAAGGTGGCCAAAGTTACAACTTTCTAGTTATAATATAACCAAGTGCTAGAGATATAATGTGTAACATGATGACTATATCTAACACTGCTGTATGATAAATAGGAAAATGTTTTTTAAAAAGTGTAAGTATAACCTGTGAATTCTCATCAAAGGAGATCTTTCCTCCACTTTCTTCTTTTTTTCCCCATTCTTATCTTCTTCTTTTCTTTTTGAGAGTATGGATCTTAGCTGAACCCATTGTAATCATTTCACATTATACATAAATCAAACCAACATGCTGTATGCCTTAAACTTACACAGAGATGTATATTAATTATTTATTAATTAAACTGGAAGAAAATAGTCAGAAAACTGAAACTTTGAATTAGGATTTGATCTAAGTCTGGTTTACCCCAAAATGTCATTCTTAACAATTGTATGACACTGGATAGAATTATATATAAACAATCTCCTTCAGGTATTAGATATCAGATGACCTCTCAAAGCACTAACATAAACCTATTCAAGTAAAGATGTTCCAGCTGACAATGTTAACATTCCAAGCTCTGTCCACTTTCAAGACCTACTGTTGCAGGGACACTGACTGCTAATCCATGCAAGGTTAGATTTGTGAATGCCTTTCTCTGATAAGCTACAGTATAGCTGGCATTTGTTTATCATTTTTAAAAAGATAGCATCAGCGTAGCTCAAGTTCATCTAAATTACTGTATGCCTTGAATGTTGATTTAAAAACTCACTGAGTCCAAATATATAACAAATGTGATAGTTTTTGTAATGCAGCCTATTCATAAGATGAGGACTGACTGTACTCTGTCCTGTTCTCTTCTATTCAGGGAGGAAGAGAACAAGCTGTCATAAATCTTGTGGAGAAACTTCTCATGTAAATTTGAATAGGGGAGGGAAAGTAGGAGAAAGAACAAAATATTTCCTTGAAACTTGTATTCTCTATATCTCTTATTTTCTTCTAGGCTAATGAGCAGGAGTACCAAAATTCTTCAGCATACTGAAATTTAAGCATTTGTAAAGAACGTAAAATTCTTGTGTTTCTCCTTAGGGTTTCTAAGGTAGCCTGGGCATTTTATATAAACATCAAAGGTAAATCAATGCCCATATTACCTATTGCTATTTCCAAGTGATGAAGAGCTATTCTTCTGTTTCAAGTAAATACCAGATGGAAAGATAATAGGTATATAGGGAGATAGATACAAAGTAGACAGATGATAGATAAATAGATAATAAATAGAATTAGATGATATAGATAGGTAGTGATAGATGATAGATAAATAGATGATAGATGGATAGATGAATAGATAGATAGATAGATAGATACTCTAGATTCCTATTTGGAAATGCAAAAAATTAAGTAAATAAAACTTAAAACCAGTGTTTAATATAATTGGAAAGGAAGAAGGAAATTTAGTGAATTAGACAGCTCTACCTTAGGCCTTTAGTCAAATGTGCACTGTTTCAAAATAAAAAACAAATAACAATTTTTCCAACACAGTTTGCTCAATGTGTGACCTATTCACTAGTTTAAACAATTAGTGCAAATTCCATCTCATTAACATTTTTGCTTATTCCCTGGGACTTATTCCTTCCATTAGATAAAAGCTAAATTTCTAAATAGATTGCTATGTGTGAAAACTCTATTCTCCCATTGTTTTGCTTGAATTGTTCTTATGGACATATTTTGAAGTCTTATGTTGAAGCACACTGGATTTCTACACAAAGCCAACACCCAAGGAAAGTAAACTAGAAGAAGGCAGGAATACATAACAAATAGACATAAAGTAAATAGATAAAAAATAAAACTCAATGCAGCCTATGGGGGAAGGCATAGGGTTTAGTGTTACAGAAGTTCTATGGCAATATGTGAATGTTTGTATGGCAATATGTGAATGTTTGTCTGTCAATACAGTTTTATATTTTGTGAAACGTAACATTCAGAAGAGTATACAAATCTTTTTTTTAATTTTTTAAATGTTTTATTTATTTCTGAGAGAGAGAGAGAGAGACAGCGTGAGCAAGGGAGGGTCAGAGAGAGAGAGAGAGACAGAATCTGAAACAGACTCAGGCTCTGAGCTAGCTGTCAGCACAGAGCCCGATGAGGGGCTCGAACCCACGAACTGTGAGATCATGACCTGAGCCGAAGTCAGCTGCTTAACCGACTGAGCCACCCAGGAGCCCCAAGGACAAATCTTAAGTATCCAGATAAACATGCCCAAGTATACACATCTGGATAACTAGATCCACATCTCAAGAAACAGAAGCTGCATACCAGACCTTCCTCTCAATTGGACCCCTTTCCAATCAACATTCCCCACAATGACACTGCAATCTAGAGTTCCAACACCACAGGATAGGTTTGCTTTTTTAGAAATTTATATTATTGGAATGATTCTGATATATTCTTTGGCTTTCTGACTATTTTCACTCAATATTATAATTGGAGGATTTATCCATGTTGCTTATACTAGTTGGGTTTTTTTTTTCATTTTTATTACTATATAACATTTCATTGTTGGAATATTCTGATATTTATTTGCTCTAGATGGCATTGAGTTTCCTGTATGGTTTTACAAATACTACTGCTATGAACATACTTGTTCATATTTTTGGTATACATATTTTTGGGGTATTTTCCTTGAGTTTAAGGAAGAGTTAAATTTCTAAATATGATATGCACAGGTTTAAGACATACCACAAAAGAGTTTTCTAAAATAGTTATACTAATTTACAATCGCACTAGTAGTGTTCAGTTCCATATTCTTCCCATGACTTATGTCATTTTCATTTTAGTCATTTTGGTGAGTCTGTATCATGTTGTGGCTGTAATTTACATTTCCCCATTGACTAATGAAGTTGAGTAACTTTTTATGTTAACCAATTATTTAAATATCCTTTTTTTTGTGAAATGCATGTTCAAATCTTTTATTTATTTTTCTATATCTTGACTGTCTGGAGACAGAGTGTATTATGCTAAACAAAATAAGTCACCCAGAGGAAAAACAAATGCCATATGATTTCATTCATATGTGGAATTTAAGCAGACTTCTAATATAGAGAACAAACTGTGGGTTCCTAGAGGGAAGTTGGGCCGGAAATGGTCTCATGAGTGATGGGTATTAAGGAAGGCCCATTTGATGAGCACTGCGTGTTGCATGTAAGTGATGAATCACTAAATTTTACTCCTGAAATTAATATTACACTATATGTTAACTAACTAAATTTAGGTAAAAACTTGAAACTAAATAAATAAATAAAACTGATTTGAAAGATATTGTGTGTGTCTTTTGTATCTATGCATGTGTATGTGTATGTATGTTGAGTGTGTTTACACATAGATGTATATAGATGTGTGTGTGTGTGTGTGTATATATGTATGTATGTATATAGTCCTTTATTATATGTACTTCAAATATCTTCCCTGATTCTGTGACTTGAATTTTGGTCTCTTAGTGGTATCTTTTGGTATTATTATCTTGATATAATCTAATTTATCATTTTTCCCTTATAGTTATATCCTATATAAGAATATTTGCTTAATATCAGGTCATTAAGATGTTCTACTTTTTCTCTAAAAGGTTTATTGCTTAATTTAACAAATCTAATCAATTTGGAATGAATACTTTTATGGTAGAAGTCCAGAAATGTTTTCCCTCCATAGATATATCCAGAATAGAATATTTGAGAATATTTTTTTCTGGCTCTTCATCATACCACACCTCCCCTCTACCCATTCAAATAATTCTGAGAAAACTAAGATAGTAAAGAAAACATTTTCAGCTTAAAATACCCATAGTTGCATTACGTTTTGACAGATAATAATAAAGTCTAATAATTAGTGTAATAGGAGTATGCCGTGTTCTAAGTACACTTATCAATTCATAGGCTTATCTATTTTGTTATTTATAAAATAATTTCATTCAGACAGAAGGTAGGCCAACCATTGCTAAAAATTATGGTCTATAGATGTTCAAATGAATATATTTTCAGCTCTGAACTACTATGAAAGAAAATAACTACGATATGTAAACACAAATTCACATAATCATGCACGTGACAATTTATGAATTTGTTTTTATTTGCCAAAGATATGTGAAAATAATTATTTCCTTAACTAATTTGTCACATAGTAAGTGTACTGAGAGCATTTGAGGCCTGAAGTTATTTTCTTAACTAACACTTCCACAATGAAAACATGACTTCTATCCCAAAGAAAATTTGGAGACTGCATTATAGAAGAGGAAAACAACTATTTACTAAACAAATCTCTAACTACCTCACCAACAGTAAGTTCATGACTCTCTTTTCTCACTGCTTCTTTCTTTTATAATAATAGTTCATAATTAGTCTTAGGCTTGGAATTAGAGGAAAGTCTGAAGATATAGAAATATCATCTTCAAAGTAATTCTTCTTCAAAGAAATCTAGTAACAGATTTTTTAAATTGCCACCATCTGTTATATATCTTGTCATCTGTCTCTAGTAACTGCCTGCAGATTGTACCAAACATTCTCACTTTATTAATTTTGTTACTATTTACCTGCAATTTCTCAAGTCGATACCTTAAACCCAATTTATCTGTACCCTTTTTTATAGATAATGTAATGGGCTCACAAGAATAGCAACACAAACAAACAACTTGAGGAATGTCATATGGTGTGTACAGTTTATGCCTCAGGCCCATGTGAATTCTTTTGGTCCTTAAAGATCTATTTGACCCTTTATTTTATTCCAGTAGAGCTCATTAACCATATCCTTTTCTTCAGATACAATTCTTCATAAAATAAAATTCTTCATAAAATTTTTAACTATGTAGTTAGAATTAAACGTTCAAAAAGCATCCTTCCAAGGATTTAGCAGTGCTAGAAACTAAGAAATACCTTAATTGCAGAACTTCTCCCAATTGCATGATTCCCAGTAACAGTAATGCTTCTCATGCTTTGGAGCTAAGCACCAGGAAACCCCTTCTTGGGCTGCTCTGGCCAAAATCTCAAAATGGTAAAAAAAAAATTAGCAGATGGGGCAGGTGGAGGTGGGGGTGGGGGAGGAGGATGTGAGCAGATGAGCATTGATTGCCCCGTGATAATGAGGATACTTTTGAGATTTCCTCAAAGTGAAAGGAGATTGGTTGTTTTAATTTTTAATTACAATTTACTTCTTTACTCATTTGGCCCCTGAAGAGGGGAAGTGTCTTATCTAACTAGCAAATTGGAGAGAATGGCTGGCATGTTTTGCTCATTGCTACTCTCTTCTGGGAGTGAGTGTGTATTCTTTCTTTAGAGATAAATTCTGCCTAACTGTGGTTTAGTAATTCTCTTTGGCTAAGACCTAAAGTCATATTTTCCAGCTTGGGTTCTGTCAATAATAATGGCAATATTTTAGCATCATCTTTAATCATTTATTTTGTTTCTTAAGATTCTACAGAAACCAAGCCAAGAAGAGTAGCCTTAGTTGGTCTGTAAAGGACCAAATTGTGCTTGGACTGAGAACACTAAAAAATGGAATAACAAAATCTTAGCTAAAACACACACGAGGAGAGGCTTTTGTAATGAAAAGGGCATTTATTTCTGTTCTGTAATCTCTGGTATAAAAGGAGAGATTTTTGACATTGGTGTTTTAATAAAGGATTGTACTGGGCCAGTTTTGACCCATGCAGCCTTGGTTAGAAGTTTTGTGTCAATCATATGGTATAGTGGCCTTAGAGGTAACTTCGGCTTATTTAGGATTTCACTTGAAATGAATGGTTGTTTTTTTTTTCAAGCAGGTCTTGGGCAAAAGTGGTATAGTCCATGAGAACAGCTTTGGTAAGATCCAGAAGAGGATCCAAGCCAAAGGCAGCCAAATGGGTAGCCTCAGAGAATGGATGGAGGTCTGCAAGACAGACTTTGCAGATGTCAGCAGAACTTTCTGCTTTGTCTTAGTAGACTCGAAGACTCACTTATAGGCAAAGATACACAAGAACACCAATAATAATTCCTTAACAAAGTATGGCTCTGGGGCCTCTTGACTGCCCCTGCTTTTCTTCAACTGGAGCAGCTGAGACAAACATGCCATACAGAGAAAAGATCCTTTCAAGTTTTTTGGTCAATGGTTGGCAGAACAGTATTGTCTGCTTCTAAACTGCAAAGCAGTTAACGTTTCTTGTTATAGAAATCAGGCTCTAGAAAGCAGATATTCTAAAACTCAGGTCCTAGTAGGATCTAGATAGCAGTAGAACCACTAACCCAAATTTTATTCCATGCTCTCACCACAGAGAAGCTACAGAAAAGCTAAATTTGGACCCATCTGGTGCCGAACACAAACACAAGGGCTACCCTCCTCCCATGGCATGATTTTACATTAGCTATTGATTAATTTAATAGGAGGAAGCTTAGGTGGACTCCCTCATGTACTCAACTCTCTCTGACATACCAAATCTTGTGTCAAAACCAACATCTTTCTGGCAATTTGTTCACAGTTTAAGTTTACCAGGCATGATGTGATGGTTAATTTTTTGTGTCCACATAGCTAGACTATGTTGCCTAGTTGTTTAATCAAACATTAGTCTAGATGGTGCCGTGAAGGTATTCTGGAATGTGATTAATGTTTCTAATCAGTTGACTTGAAGTAAAGGAGATTATCTTCACAATGTAGGTGAGCCTTATTCAATCAGTTGAAAGCATTAAGAACAAAAAGCTAGGCTCCCCCTGCCAAAAAATAAAATCTGCCCTCGGGACTGTACATAGAAATCTTTCCCTATTATTCCCCAGGCCACATACAGATTTCAGACTCAAGACTGCACCATCAACTCTTGCCTAAATTTCAGTCTGCCAACCCACTCTACGGATTTTGGACTAGTTAGCCCCCAAAATCATGTGAGCAAATTTCTTAAAATAAATCTCTTTAGGGGCACCTGGCTGACTCAGTTGGAAGAGCATGCAACTCTTGATCTTGGGGTCGTGGGTTTGAGCCCTATATTGGGTGCAGATATCACTAAAAAAAATAAATAAACTTTAAAAAAATCTTTTTACATACCTACACACCTACAACCACCCAAACTTCCTCCTACATACATATATATATATGTATGTGTGTGTGTGTGTGTAATATGTATATATTTATATGTATGAATATAAAAACATATATACATACATATACTGGTTTTGTCCTTTTCTTTTAAGGCCCAAAGCACATTTTTTAACCTTTTGTATTTCTTCCCACTCTGGATTATGGGTTGATACATGAGTAATTTGTTTTTATTGTCCATAAATGACAGTATGTCCTATCTATTTCTGGTTTTTCCCCAGTTCCTAGCACAGTAAAGTCACAAGCTAAGCATTCACTGAAGGGTTGTTGAATATACTTATGTAAACTGAAAAGCTTTTTACAAATATAAATTGAAGAAGTGATTATGGTTATTACTGAGATACTTTGTTGACTCTAGAATATAAGACAATTGTCTTGTTGTTGTTTTGTTAAACCTTGGGATGAATGTTTTCAAACTTTAATTGGTGAGGGTTATAAATGGGTTGACTTATAACTTATGAGTTAGAAGCTTTATCTCCTGAGTTTTATTGGTAGAGGTTTTAAGAAAAGATGACACTGACAAATAGCACCCCATCCAAAATTGTTCTACTATAAAGGACCTCTAGTACATGGTTTTATAGATAGTTTAAACTCATCTTCAGGTTGTTTAGTTATCTTTGTGGTGGCATTAGAGATTTAAATATGCTTTTTCACATGTGGATCCATAGAGCTTACTCAGGAGGAGAAGGGAGTCTAACCCCAAACTGTGATTCATAGACAGTGGGCCAAAGTATGAGAGGTGAAGTAATTCTTAGTGCTGCATGGGAACTACTATCATTCAGATTTCCTTCTACCCTTGTCTTTCAGAGCTTCACAACACAAGGGCAGATACAATTGAGAAAATATCTTCTTGGTTTCGCCCATCAGCATAATGAATACAGAGACTGGGAAGTATTGAGAATTTCAGAAATCATGGCCTTTCGATGGATACTGTAAATGGTTGCAATGTGGACAGTGGCATCAGAGGATATATGTCTCCATGAGCTGGGATGAAAGAGAGGAAACCAGAAACCACCACAGGAGCCTGCGACTAGATCAGAGACATCCCCTTACAATTTTCAGCAAAATCCTAGAGGAATTTGAGAGCAACTGAAGTTCTTTCAAAGTATATGAAGTGAAAACAAGAAAATGAGTGTTTTTATAATGTGTGCGCAGTATCTAAAAAGCATGTAAGAAATGGTCATTGCTAGTATTAGTAGTACTGTTATTGAAATTATTCTATGACAGAGTATCTTAGAGTTGTTAAGATTGTAAACTTTGGAGTTGGAGTGTCTGTGTTCAAATCCTGGCCATGCCACTTATTGGCAAGGTAATGTTTGTCAGGCAACTTAATCCCTCGTGTCAGTTTCCTCCTATGTAAAAATGAACATAAGTATAGTTCCTACTCATGGTGTTGTAATGAGGGTAAAGTTTGTAACGTACGTCAAGCTCTTAGAACTGTGATTCACACGTAGTAGGACTCAATAAATGTTAAATACTCTTCTCAGAAGGAATTTCATTTCAGAGAGTGAATGCATTGCCATCTTTAGACATTGGCCTGGCAAAAACACATTTACTTATGAAAGCAACATAACTTTTTCTGAGAGCAAACATGAGCTAATATGCCTAAAACAAACATGACAGAATGGGAAACACACACACACACACACACACACACACACACACACACACACAGAGCCAGAAGATTCTTGTGGAGAAAAAAGATTAGGAGTATTAATCTCCACACTACTAATCTATAATGTGAAGGAAGAACCACATTTGAAAACAATATATTATTGAAGTTTTGGTATAGTGTCTTGCATCAGTAAATTCTTGTAATGTGTTTTCAACTTTTAAATTTAATATATAAGGGCAAATTCCAAAATTCTTAACAGAAAATTGCCTCAAAATGAATCATTTTTAAAAAAAAGGAAACAAAAATTAATCTTAAAGAAACATAGAGAGTAGTGCCTCATAACCATCTTACCAAATCCATTTATCACGGGTATACCATGGAAAGCAAAATTAAATATGACTAATCTTGTGTAAACACACACTTAAGAAAACATTAAAAAACTGGGGCGCCCGGGTGGCTCAGTGGGTTAAGCGTCCGACTTCGGCTCAGGTCATAATCTCAGGTACCTGAGTTCAAGCCTCGCATCGGATTCTGTGCTGACAGCTCAGAGCCTGGAGCCTGCTTCGGATTCTGTCTCCCGTTCTCTCTGCCCCTCCCCCACTTGCACTCGCTCTCAAAAATAAATATTAAAAACATAAGTTAAAAAAGAACACATTTTAAGACGAAAAAGAAAACAAAAGGAGGACAAACACAGGCATGCCTGGAACAGGGAGACATTTAGGAACTGCCTTAGGCAAAGTTTGTTCTGTAGCTGTGCTGAGTCGGCCCCATTCAGCTACCACAGGTGTGTTTGGTTGAAAGCATTTCTCCCCGTGAAATTTCCCAGAGAGAAGATTCTGACACAAGTGATAACGAGATACTATGATGTGATTGCCAAAAAGCACTGGTATAGCAGCCAACTTTTAATGCTCTTACATGAGTCCTCTGAAGAGTCAGTGAAACCCCAGTATAAGCAAGTGTTAACTTTTATGTTTTGTGACTTATTTATTAGAGACTAAAGAACCCCTGGATTCTGAAGGCCAATATGATAAATTTCTGAAGTGAAAATACAATACGTGTCACTATAGAGATATGATTTCCAAACTGGATTCATGCATATTTTCTCTTGTCTTGACATTCTAAGACAAAATGACTTACAAAGCCCTGATAGCTGAATCAGGGCTGTTTGTAAAGATTCTAAAATGGAAGAAAAGTTTCTTTTTTTTTTTCCTCTTCTTTCTTTTACAAATGTCCTTTCACCCAAAATGTCAGTGTTATAGTGTGTTCCTGTCCCTTCCATCTGACTACACATACATCTGACTATACAATCAAGTTATAAATAGCTGAATTATTTATTGTATTAGGTGACATGTATTCATGCAAAGGCAGGACACACAGACACACAAAGGCAATTGTTAGCATTGAGGTTGTCTACTTTTATGTAACAAACAATTAAAAACTGTTAGTGGAAGAAAGCGAAACTACAGGGGCGCCTGGGTGGCTTAGTCGGTTGAGCGTCCGACTTTCGCTTAGGTCATGATCTCGCGGTTCGTGGGTTCGAGCCCCGCGTCGGGCTCTGTGCTGACTGCCAGCTCAGAGCCTGGAGCCTGTTTTAGTCGGTGACTCCCTCTCTCTCTGACCCTCCCCTGCTCACGCTTTCTCCCTGTCTCTCTCCTAGAAATAAATAAAACATTAAAAAAAAATTTTTTTTTTAAAAAAGAAAGAAAGCGAAACTACATTCTCCTCAAAGTTGCTGTGGATCACGGATGTAGACCAGATGAAGACAGTGTGGCTTGTTTCTGCTCTGTAATGTTAGGGCATTCAACTGGGAAGACTCAAGTCTCAAGTGACTGGGTGCTGAAATTTCCTTGGGGTATGTTTAACCACGGGTTGGGAGTCCAGGTTATGTTGACTTAAAGACTACATTCAGATGGTATGGGAGATGAGGAAGTACATGTTCTTTCCTTGTGACTTGGGCTTCCTCCAGCATGGTGACTTCACTGTAGTTTGACTTCTTACATGATAGTACAGGGCTCCAAGAGCAAGTGTTCTGGTAAACACGGTAGTAATTACACAGCGTTGTATAGTTTGGCATCAAAAGGTAAATAGTGCTATTTCCAATGTCTTATTTTAGTTAAGCAGCCTCAAGCCTACCCATACTTAAGGGGAGGTAAAAAAGACCACTCTTACTGAGAGGAGCATTAAAAATTTACATCCATGTTTTCAAAAACCACTACAATAGCGTTAAATATTGAAACAAAATTTCCGATTATAGCTAAAATCTTGATTTCCCTCTATTTCATTCATTGGAATACAAAATATTGCTAGATTTTAATTATGCCCATTTTTTTCCCTCTTGATTAAAAGAAGAACAGTGGAATCTTCAGAAAGGAGAATGGATTACTCCTCCTATATTTTCTCCCCAGTATTGAAATCCTACAAAAAAGTGCTGTGAGCTCTCATTAGGGATAAAAATTTACAAGTAAGCTGTAAGACAGCAGATTTTTGTTTGTGTAAAGGAGAAGCAAAGTCCTGGTTAAAAACATTAGGTACCTAGTGTAGAAATAGGAGCAAAAGAGCCAACCCCTTGTGACCCATAAGACAAAAACCTAATAACTAGATGATACCACGAAGTAAAAATGAACCTTCACTGCTCAGTCCTGCCCTCCCCACTCCCTACCAGACTGGGATTTCATGGAGCTACAGTTCTTCTCCTTTCCTCATCTCATGGGTTTAGTCCTCTGGAATCTTTTCTTTTGATCAGTCATGCTTTAGTTGGAAGAAATATATTCTTGGCCATTACCTTTTCACAAGCATTAAAGAGCCACACTCTGGCCCTTCTCTGGCTGCACCTCTCTGGGGAGCCAGGGAGTCTGCCCCTCCTTCTATACCACATTTTAGGAGTCTTGAACCCTGAAATTCCCTGACCAAATAGCCCTAGCTTGCTCTCAGCTCTGTGAAAGTTCTTCCCAGCTCAGTCCTCCCCAGGGCAAACCTCTGCAGGAGGCATGTGCACAGGCGTGGTCAAATGGGAGCTTTTAGCTAGGAAGGAGGGGGCGTGGACAGAACTTAAACTTGTAGCTTAGTTTGCCCAAATACATTTATATGAGGCCGTTGGGGTTGGTAAATGGAGCTAACTGGGGCTGTGGTCCAGGGATTCTATTTGTGCTGTCTAATGTCAGCAGTGGGCCAATTCCAGGTTTGGTTTGGTTTTTTGTTTGGGATAAAAAAAAAAAAAAAAGAAAGAAAGAAAGAAAGAAATAGTAACTCATAAAATGGCTCTTCTTTTCCAATCTCTCTTCACACTAGCATATTAATTTATTTTCCTGATATATGACCCAGGAGATATGGGATGGTTAATGTATTGCAGCCTGTTTTAT
Source organism: Hyaena hyaena (assembly GCF_003009895.1). Classification (NCBI taxonomy): domain Eukaryota; kingdom Metazoa; phylum Chordata; class Mammalia; order Carnivora; family Hyaenidae; genus Hyaena; species Hyaena hyaena. The sequence continues at coordinate 58,760 of NW_024081029.1, read as the reverse complement.
TATTTGTCTGAATAAAAGGTACAGGGTGTACAGCCACCAATAGGGACTCTCACCACTCTTGACACTTCCAAGTTGCAGCTCTGAGCACACATTCCAGAAATGTGTGCTGAATAACAAAAAGTTATTGTTATACAGTGATTAAGACATATAGAATAGTTTGTTATGTACAATATTTCATGAAGTTAATCATTCTTAGGGAAAGCGTTTTGTTTAAGCTGGTTGAGAGCTACAGAACACGTAAGGCCAGAAAATGTGTTCTAACACATGTGATTTACAAATGAATTCCTTGACTACAGTGGATTCAGGGTAATGGTTGATTACACTGACTCGACAGCAAAACAAGTTTACCACTTAAAATTCTTCTAGTTAAAATTGTGCCACTTAATTTGAATTCATCTATGTACAGAAACTTTTCAGAAGACTACAGTGTAAAAATGGAGAAACAGTGATATTCAGACGAAGCCAGCCAGTTTAGGTCTGGTTCCAGATGCTTCTGAGCTCAGTGAGGGTCCTCTTGGCTTTCAAAATTTCTATTACTATGGCTTACTTGTTTTTATGAAGTTATTGAAAGACTTCTCTTTGTCTCATCTTAAATCATATACTTCTTGCAAAATTCTACAGCTAAATTTGAGAAATAAAAGTTTAGTGATAATATGCAGAGCTCCCATGATAAAAGATAAAGAACAAAAGATGGTATATTCATACTTGCAAAGTTTGCTGATCTTGGGGGTAGTTACTTTTCAGAGCAATGTTTACTTGAAAAAGTAAGTGCCTTACCCTTATTGACATTGAAAGCCATGAGAAGTATGCACGTCCATTGTTGTTACAGGGCATATGATGTAAATTTTACACTTTTATCATGATTTTTTAACTAGTTCTCTTCAGTACTCTTTAGGACTCTGGAGTTTATTCAAAGTCATGGGACTTGACATCTAAGTAAGGATTGCAAGAATAAGTTCTGCTCACTCTCTTACTTCTTCAAGAATGTCACTCCACCAATATTTCCCTCTTTCTTGCACAATCATTCTCTCATCCCATGAATGTTATTTCTTCTATGCTAAAAAAAATGACACAGAAAAATACTATTGGGAAAATGGTGTTAATAGAGACGATGCCATCAGCTATAAAATGGAGCTGAAGACAAGGCTGCCACAGACCTGTAATTAAAAAAAAAAAAAAAAACTGTATCTGCAAAGCACAGTAAAGAAAAGTGCATACTAGGAGCGATGCCTGTTTTCCCCGTTGGTTCTTCTCTTACCTCCCTGGCTGCCCTCCCTGTCTCCTTCCTGCCTTCCCCTCATCTTGCCAACCTCTAAATCCTGGAGTCATCCGGAACACAGTTCTAGGATCACTTCTCTATCTACACTTACTCCACAGAAGAGTTTGTCTGGTGTCACTGTTTTAAAAACCATCTCGGGGCACCCGGGTGGCTCAGTCGGTTAAGCGTCCGACTTCAGCTCAGGTCATGATCTCATGGTTCGTGGGTTCGAGCCCCGCATCAGGCCCTGTGCTGACAGCTCAGAGCCTGGAGCCTGTTTCAGAGTCTGTATCTCCCTCTCTCTCTGACCCTCCCCTGCTCATGCTGTCTCTCTCTCTCAGAAAAAATAAAAATGTTAAAAAAATGTTTAAGTTTAAAAAAAATTAAAAAAATAATAAAAACCATCTGAAGGTGATGACTTCCCAGTTTATATTTTATTCTGGACTTTTCCTTTGAATTTAAAACTTTTGCCTCCAAAAGTGTACTCAGTGTGTCTACCTGAATGTTTAATGAGCATGTCCAATATAATGCGTTCCAAGCTGACCTTTTGATTACAAGCTCCAAACCTGCTTCTAGCACATCCTGTCTCATTTCAGTGTCAACTCTATCATGACAATTGTTCATGTAAAATAACCTTAGAATCATTCCCTACTCCTTTTTTTTCCAAGATTTGCAGCACTCCCTTCAAAGTATATCCCAAACGTGATCTCTTGTCACCACATCTCCCACTAACACCTTTGCCCAAGCTTCTGGCACTAATGGCTTTGATTATAGCAACAATTTCCTAACTGATGTCTGTGCTTCAGCCCTTGCCCTTCACCCTCAACCATCAACACAGGACAGAGAGCTCCCATAAAGTTATGAATCAAAGAATGTCACTCCTCAGCTTAAAACCCTCCTGTAACACTGTAGCAGGATTCTCACACAGAGAGTTGACACAGAGGCTTATTTTTTTTCCCCAGGAAGCAACTTTATTCATGTCTGCACAGCTCAGTTGGGTTCATACTGGAAGAACTGAGCCCCAAACAGCACATGGTGTTGCTCTTCATACATTTTCTATTTCTTTGACTCCCATATACGTAACACACAAACATGTAGTATGATTAAGTGGTCTCATGTTACAAGGTCCTGACGGATGTTGTTACATATGTGTATAGCCAGGTTGCCTTGAGGTTTGGTTTTTTTTTTTGGTTGTTGTTGTTGTTTTTCATTCCTTAGGGAGGGGACCCTACCACAACACGACATGTCTCACCAGATTAGAAACCAATGTTCTTGAAATAGTCTTCGAGGTTTAATGTATCTTTCCTTTTATCTCTTGGATCTCCTTGATTCTCCTCTCCAGAATGTCTGGACCTCTTAGTGCTTAGTGAGAGCATTTAAGCATGATCCTGCCTCGGGCTACAGCACTTCTTTGTATTTGTAACATGCTTCCCTCTGACATCCAGATGACTCACTCCCTCAGTTGTTTCAAAGGTTATTTTAATAGAGAACTCCTCTGAACACCCTATAAACCTAATAGTTCACTTTCCAATCCATTTTCCCTTGACCAATTTTAATTTTTCTCCACACCATTTATCATCATCTAACAGATATTAATTTCATTATTTGTTTAGAGTCTGCTTTTCCCAAAAAAATATAAACTCCAAGTATGTAGGAACTTGATCTGGTTGTATACTGCTGTATGCTCAACATGCAGAATAATAAGTAGCAGGTGATAAATAATACTCACTAAATGAATGAATGGACAGAGAAGAAGATACTGTGGCACACTAATAGAAGGTTGCTTATTAAGATAGTTAAAGATCATTTCACCTACTGTAAAGACAAAGACAATTACTGTGACATCTGCTGCAGATAGGAATAAAATTGTAAGAGGCTATTTTAAAATTTGTTTGTTTGGTTTCTTTGTTTTTGTTTTTGTTTTTTTGATAGAGAGAAAGAGCGAGACTGCACACAAGCAGGGAGGGGCAGAGAGAGAGGGAGAGAGAGAATCCCAAGAAGGCTTCACGCTCAGGGTAGAGCCCATACAGGGCTCCAGCCCCTGACTGTGGGATCATGACCCAAGCAGACATCAAGAGTCAGATGCTTAACCAACTGAACCACAGGCTTTTTTTTTTTTCTTTTCTTGAGAGAGAGAGAAGGGTGGGACTCAAGTGAGCAAGGGGCAGAAAGAGAGAATCCCTGGAGGGGCAGAGCAAGGGAGGGAGGAGAGAGAGAGAAGCAGGGCTCACCCGAAGCGGGCCTCAAGCTTATCGGGTGTGGGACTCAAACTCACGAATCATGAGATCCTGACGTGAGCTTCAGTCAGATGCTTAATGACTGAGCCATCCAGGTGCCGTGTAAAAGGCTTTTATAAAATAAAGTTTACTATAATTAAAAATACCATACGGGTGGCTGGGTAGGTTAAGTGTTGAACTTCACCTCAGGTCATGAATTTGCAGTTTGTGAGTTCAAGCCCCACATCAGGCTCTGTGCCGACAGCTCGGAGTTTGGAGCCTGCTTCTCTCTCTGATTTTCTCTCTCTCTCTCTCTCTCTCTCTCTCTCTCTCTCTGCCTCCCTCCCACTCACTCTCTGTCTCTCTAAAAAATAATCAAATATTAAAAAAATTTTAATTTTTTTAAACCCCATGTCATTATTGGGAAATCTCTTCAAAACAAAATCTCTTCAAAAGAAATAGAAACAACGGTATATATTTATTGTAGCATTGTTTGCAGTGGTAACAAAGATTGCATTTTTATTGTACACTGGTATGGATTTGGTACAACAAACTGTGGTAAACCCATATTACAGAATAGGTCAATTATATGGACCTTGAGAAGGTTCATGGTGTATAGCAAATTAAAGAAGCAAATTGTAGAGGGCTAAAGGCCACCTGTCAACCAAGTGAGATTTGTTGGGGCACCGGGCTGGTTCTGTCGGTAGAGCATGCAAGTCTTGATCTCAGGGTCATGAGTTGGAGCCCACATTGTGTAGAGATTATATTTTTAAAAAGTGAGATTTGTTATTACTGCATCAAAAAACTAGTTGGGTTTGTTTTGAATGAGTTGGGAAAGGGGTCATAAGGGTTAGGTTTGTGCCTGTCAGAAAACGGGAGCCATTGCATGATGAAAACCTTTATATTTTATCTAGGCGGGGTGGAGCGATGGAGGGAAGCTAAAGCTGTCATTGTCAGAGAACTATCAGTCACCCATGTTAGCTCAAAGAGAAGGATATATACTTTTCTTTTGTTTCACGCTACCTTTGTTTTTGTCTGGGCTTAGTCATGATGACAGAGTGATTCTGCTTTTGCCTGACTTATCCACCCACAGACAGAGCCTGTCTGATTTGGGCGTTCTGCAAAATCTTTTATGTTAAATAGGAAAGAGGGTCAAGGTGATCATCATGGTAGGATAGACCAGCTGACAGCTCTCAAGGCTACTTTTTTCTTTCTCAAGACTAACGCACGTGATGTGATATCATTTTAGTAAAAACATGTCATAGACAACAACACCAGCAAATCATAAACAAATAAATATAATGTACATATCTGTGTGGGTATATAAGTGTATATGTATGCCCCTCACATACATATTAGGGTACATGTAGGTACATTTGTGTAAGAGTGTGTAAATAGCCAGGAAAAATGCACAAAATAATGATTAACACTAGCCACGGGGATGGGGGAGTAAGAAAAATTTGAGAAGATAAGAAAAAATTATCAAATAACTTTGAAATCCTTGATGGATTGTCATGATCATATATGTGTGATAGTTGTCAATCTGAATGGGAAAGCTAATAAAAGTTGAAGACAAAGGAAAAGAACAATGTAGCCTCTAAATGAGTAATATGTCAGTAGTGGAGATGAGATCTAATTCCAAAGCTTTCAATTGTCAGGAAATTCTTAACTTCTCTGACCTTGATTTCTTCATCTAGAAAATAAAGTTAAGGTCACAAACATTTGTGAAGATTCAACAAGAAACTATTTGTAAAGCACCTTTGAAGATACAATACACAAATGTGCATCATTTGGCAACTGTGAGTATCAGGCCTTAGGTGAAACCTGGATCTCACTAGACTTTTCCTGAGACTAGTTTACACAACTTTGGGATATGCTGCCCCCACGCGGATGGTAGTGGATAATACTGACCAGATATTATGAGTCTGAATTCTTAGGACTTTCCTAATTTTGTCCATGGAGTAAAAATAAACTTCATCGAGATGTAGTGGTGTATATGATATATTTGTTGTGTTTTAAAATTTTTTTAATGTTTATTTATTTTTGAGAGACTGTGCGAGTGGTGGAGGAGCAGAGAGAGAGAGACACAGAATCCGAAGCAGGCTTCAGGCTCCAAGCTCTGAGCTGTCAGAACGAACCCTGAGGCAGGACTCAAACTCACCAACCATGGGATATGACCTGAGCCGAAGTCAGATGCTTAACTGACTGAGCCACCCAGGTGCCCCTATTTTGTGTGTTTATATAAATATTTAATATGAAGATGTTTATTATAATATAAAACAAATATATGATATCACACAAATTACGTGTGTATGCCTGTGTATGTACATAGATCTACAAAACCAACATGAACATACAAAACATATTTAATGGGAAATTTCATGGCTATTCTCTAATCACTAGCTTCATTGATGTCTAGCAAGAAAAGTCTTCTTACATTAGGACCACCGCTATTTATAAAATAACAAGTGTATTAAAAGTTTAAGCAGATTTTATTAGCAACATATAGGACTCACTGACATGTTACATAAAATAATTTAAATGATATATATTATTACTTATTATTGACTATTAAAATTTCTAAATATATCTTCCTTACAGTTTAAGAAATATCTAAGATTGTCTAATGTAAACCTCAAGACTATTGAAATAAAATATAATTGGGTTCCAAAAGACACCTGGAAAATAGTTTTGTTTCACCAACAGAATTTCACTCCTTAGTTCCATGAGAAATCTAAAAACAGTAACAATAATAGCAGCAAAACAATGAAAACCCAGGTGTCATTATCCTAATATTACTCTGTTTTAATATAGTTTTTGAAAATCATTCACATTTGCAATTTGATAAAAAAGAAAATTTTCTAGGCCTTAGGAATTAGTTATTTCAGAACTGTTCACTTAGACTCTAAATAAGTTCAAATTGTGGAAAAATTGGTTTGGATATTTTAACATATAGATTTAATATACATCTTATATATTCTTTACAATTCTATGAGAAAGATATTCTTTCACATGTAAGGAAACTAAAGGTCTCGTGTTGAGACCTTGTCCAAGAGAGTGTGTGTGTGTGTGTGTGTGTGTGTGTGTGTGTGTGTAGTTGTAGTAGTAGTAGCGGTACTAGCAGTAGTAGTGGTAGTAGTAGTAGTAGTAATGGTAAAACTAAAATTTTAATATTAATTGGTTACATATATGGTTCTTTCTATTACACTGTGGTACAGCCAGAATTAAAGTTCTTTTCATACTGGACGGCTACATAGCAAAATGGGTCTGTAGGGTAGTGTTTGTGTGTGTGTTTGGAGGGATGGGGGATACGCATTGCATTTGACTGGAGTGGTTATAGTTCTCTTGAAAATATTTTTGGGGCAGGAAAATCAGTAGAGCCAGAAATTCAGGAAGTCAAATTAATTAATCTAGTGGAAGATTCCTCTGTAAAGGGAAGAGAACAGACTAATAAAGTTTGAAAATGTGTCCAACATTTTAAATAGGAATTATAAAGTGTTCACCAATGTAGCCGCCCCCATTATAGAGCTAGAACACATCTGGTAACTTAAAAGACCCCTTCACCAGTATTATTTCTTCTCCTTTACTTTCAAAGGTTACCATTATTCTCACTTTTTGATGATAAATCTTTTTGCTTTCTTTTCATAATTTTACCAGATAGGAATTCATTACTGAACAATGTAGTTTCATTTTGCTTGTTTTCACATCTCTAAGAAGCTACGTAGAAGAGTTTGTTTTTGTAGATTCCCATTATAAGGTTAAAGAAGTTCCCTTTAATCCTGGTGTTCTATATTATCTTCAAATCTGAATAGATATTGAATTTTACTTATGGCTTTTTCTACATCTGTAAAAATCACCATATTATTTCCTTCCTTTAATCTGTTAATGTTGTGGATTATATTAATTGAGTTTTGAGAGTTAAACTTGAGTTCCTGGAATAACCCTGACTTGTATTGGAAGCTTACTATACATAATTGGAAAAGTCTTGTTAAATTTGTGTTATTAATTACCTCTACACTTATCAGGGTGATTTTCCTGTAATTTCTCTCTTTTTTTGTACCGTATATACATGTTTTAGTGTCACAGTTACCTACCCTCAGAGGAGAACATTTAACATTTACCTGTTCTTTGAGTTCTTCGTAAAAGTTGCTCAGAAAACTGGTCTGGACTTGGACTGTTTTTGTGGTAATTTATTTAACTACGATAGAATTTCTTATATGGTGCTTGGGACAAATAGATTTACCCCTTCTTGCATCAGCCTTTTACTTCTTTCTTCATTTTTTATTTAACTTTCTTATTAAACTTATCAATTCATAGCATTAATCAGAATTTTTATTTTTCTCTTGAACAAATTATTCTGTCACTTTAGGTCCATTTGCCCCTCATGACTTACATGATATTGGAATCAAATATTTTATTTCTTTCTCTTTTCTGTCTTTCAATTTCATGAGGGGTTTTCTAATGTTTTATTCAATGAATGGTTAGATTTAACCACATGTTTACAATTTTATTTGCTCTACACAAAAAATATATGTATGCATATATGTTCACATACAACAAAATTATCAATATTTATATAAAGATTGAAAAAATATAAAATAATACTAGATGCTATTTAATGATAAGAACAAAAATAACAGTACAAAGAAATTCAAAAGAATGCAAAGAACTGAATTCATAATTATGAGGGTCAAATGAGAAGGAAACTATAAAGAATTGATTTATAATTTCTAATTTTTTTAGCTTGCTTTCAAACAGATTGGTATTTGCTTATCTCACTTTATATGTAATATTATTTATAATATACTACTAGAATAATTTACGTAACACCTTTGAAATTAGAGTTAAAAATCCAACTTAATGCTTTTTACAATAAATTCATCTGAAAAAATATTAAGCAAATATAAAGACCTGGGCAAAAAGGGGCGCCTGAGGCTCAGTTGGTTAAGTGTCTGACTTCGGCTCAAGTCATGATCTCAGAGTTCGGGAGTTTGAGCCTTGCATCGTGCTCTGTGTTGACAGCTCAGAGCCTAGAACCTGCTTCCGATTCTGTGTCTCCCTCTCTTTGACCCTCCCCTGCTCACTCTGTCTCTTTCGGAAATAAATAATTTTTTAAAAACATTTAAAGAAAAAGACCTGGGCAAAAATTATATGTATGGTAGGCTGTTGTGTTCTTTTGGGGGAGGTGGGAGAAGAGAGTGGTTAATTTTCCAATTTTCTCTGCTTTTCATTTTGTGTAATTTCTATTATTATGTACTCACGTTAATTTTTTTTTGCTATACTGTGTCTAATCTTCTATTAATTCCATCTAATGGATTTTTCATCTACAGAAGTTTGTTCAATATCTCAAAAATTTTCATTCTGAATTTACTTTGGTGAGTAATGGATTTTTATTTTCATTTTTTGGTGTTATTTTAGATACATAGTGTCTTTGTTCTAGTAGAGAGACATTTGGAATTTGATCCATTAGAAGTTTGCTATAGAGTTAATTAAATCATATTCGGAACATGTTTATTTTAGGGTAAATTTTACCGCACCACTAAGGTAGTACATATTTAAGGACTCTGCTTAAACTGCTAGCAGGCCTTTCCACTCTAGTTGAGAAAACATGAACTATTGCTACACCACTTACTGTTTCTCACGGTTCTTCCCCAATCTCAGTAAGGATAGAAAAAACTGGATACCATGTATGGATAGCCTCGTGGAATAAATAGTGATTGAGAGATCACATTTCAAAAGTCATGATTTGCAAAACTGGGCAATAGCACATGACATTAAATGGAGGTTCCGGGGCGCCTGGGTGGCTTAGTCGGTTAAGCGTCCGACTTTCGCTTAGGTCGTGATCTCGCGGTTCGTGGGTTCGGGCCCCGCGTCGGGCTCTGTGCTGACTGCCAGCTCAGAGCCTGGAGCCTATTTCAGAGTCTGTATCTCCCTCTCTCTCTGACCCTCCCCTGCTCACGCTGTCTCTCTCTCTCTCTCTCTCTCCTAGAAATAAATTTAAAAAAAATATTAAATAAATAAATAAATAAATAAATAAATAAATGGAGGTTCCATCTCCCCTATAATCTACATTGAGAAGGACTGATAGAAAAAGCAAATGAAATATTAAAGCAGCAAATTAAATTGTTAGCTGGTAAAACCACCTCGGCTGGGCAGATTAATGTACTGTTCCAGGCTTTAATACATTTGAATGATCAATCAGTAGGGCTTGTCACTCTATATGCCAGACTGGTGACCCCCTGTGAAAGCATCCAATACCGTAAAGTTATGAAAATCCTAAGAAATCGACACTGCCCCAACTCTCACTGTGGATCGATGCAGTATGCTGCTGAGAACACCAAGCCCCAACACCCACTTGGGAAAGTTGTTGTCTACTGGAATTTACCATGGAATATCCCACCAAGATGGGTGAGTTACTGTCCAGGGCAAGAGGGGGAACTACTCAATCTCCAATGGGATCCTAGTGTCCTGCTGTACCTGCTAAAATGCTTGATGCCTGGAATAGAAAATGCACCATCACAAAGGAGATGATGGGGGCCTTGATCTGGCAGACTCACCGCCAGTCCATCTTCTCATGCCTGACAGTTCTATCTCCCCTGGCTAACACATATTGTATGTACAACCAGTTCAAGTCTCTAAAGCTTTCAACTTCCCTCTCCTCAGAGGCAGTGGGCAACACTCTGTTTTTTACTGACATGATCATTTGGCTGTTTTCTTCCCTCCTGTGGCCTGGAAGAAATTTTAACACACATAGAAGCCCTTAGTTAATTCATCCAGTAAGCCTTAAATGACAGCCAACAAAGCCTGTCTTCACTGAGCACTGAACGTCTTTGCTGAGAAAAACTGTTCTCCAAAGTAAAATGGCCGTAGACATTATTACTGTCTCACAAAGAGACATTTGTGCCATTATTCACTGAGAATGTTGCATGTTCATATATGATGAGTGCGTCTGTCAATGTATCCTCTTCATTAAAACATGTAAGGACACAAGTAAATGCCCTGAGTTATCTCACCTCCAGCTTACGGAAACTGATAAATCAGTGGTTCAGATCATGTGCTCTTGTAGGAAAAGTTGTCACTGATTTTGGAAATTATTGTCTTAATAATTGGACAAGAGGCTCATGTTTTCTCTTACATGTGTCTCTATTCTTGCTATGGCATTTGCTCTCAGTGTAGCCAGACAGCCTCCAAATGAGCGACGCCCATGGCTGCCCGCTCAGGGCTCCTTGCAGAAGAGAGGGACATGTGAGATTGTGAGATCTGGTCAAACGAGGTGGAATTTCAGGGAAGGTCACAGACCTTCCAGACAAGACCACCAGATGACCTGTGAGCTGGACTCCAACCAACATTTAGAGGCTTCTCACCCTCTCTCCTGTCCTTGGAGTGTGAGTTCCACTTGCCTATCCTGCTCCCAGAGGCTACCCCAAGGATATTGCCTTGAGATAACTATGTGGTGTTGAGAAAACCTAGAGAATATATGTGACTGAGCCCCGTTAAGGCCTTTTTGTAAATTTTTAAGATTTTGCGGGTAGATGCAAGGATCCACTCATCTTGCTGGCACCCAAGAGAAGCTTCACATGTAAATTCCTTTTGGTTATTGCAACTGTCATCTTCTTTTTTTTTTTTTTTTATTTTTATTTATTTCTAGGAGAGAGAGAGAGACAGCGTGAGCAGGGGAGGGTCAGAGAGAGAGGGAGACACAGACTCTGAAATAGGCTCCAGGCTCTGAGCTGGCAGCCAGCACAGAGCCCGACGCGGGGCTCGAACCCACAAACCGCGAGATCATGACCCAAGCGAAAGTCGGACGCTTAACCGACTAAGCCACCCAGGCGCCCCTGCAACTGTCATCTTCTAACCTGGAGTGAACTGCCAGTTTCTTTGGTCTGTTCCAGCCCTCTGAATATGGGGGAAATTTCAGATTATTCCAGAGAAGCTCCTGAGAGGGTTACAAACTAACATAAACTAGTGCCTTTAAGAAACGAAATACTTAAAAAAAAAAAAAGAAAAGAAAAGAAAAAGAAAGAAACGAAATACTTGGGGCTCAGTCGATTAAGCCTCGGACTTCGGCTCAAGTCATGATCTCGTGGTTTGTGAGTTTGAGCCCCACATAGGGCTCTGTGCTGACAGGTTGGAGCCTGGAGCCTGCTTCAGATTCTGTGTCTCCTTCTTTCTCTGCCCCTTCCCTGTTTGTGCTGTCTCTCTCTCTCTCTCAAAAACGAAATAAACATTTAAAAATCCTTTAAAAAAAACTAAATACAAAGATCATTTTAAAATCCTTTTATAAAACTAAATACAAAAACTAAATACTAAATAAAACCACCAGAATTTTTCCAAAATGTTTCTTCAGTACACAGAGCAGTTTAGTTCTGCTATAGCTCCTACCATGTGAATTAACATAATTCCCTCTCTTCATTACACAAGTCAGAAAAAATACATCAATCAAAAAGAATTGTTTTCATAATTACTAGTGATAATAATTTTATGTTGCTGGCACTTGAAGAATATGTAACATATTTCTTAATAATAATCAATGATTACTAATTATTGTCACTCATTATTTCAAGTACATCCAGACATACTCGGTTGGAAGCAGGGGCGGGGAGTAGGGGGTGAAGACTGCAGAGACGTTAATAACAAAGGCAATATTTAATGCAAATAATTGCCAGACAACCAGTAGAAGAAAACACCTTTAACAGAAGGTTAAGCTGCTTAATAATGTATAAGAAGTTGAATGCCTTAGGAGTAAACAAATCTGTATAATCTTTCTTTAAGATCCTCTTTCTCATCATATTACGCTTACTCAACTGGGATTTCTTTAAATTCAACTTTCAAATAGCAAAGGAGTGGTATTAAAGTCCTGGCTGAAAACCTCAGGTAAGAAATTTAAAAATCGCATGACAAGTAATATATAAGCAATATATGATGTACATTTGGACTTATATTTTCTTCTAAAAGAAAGACCAACCATTACACAGTTGTGGGATAACTTTTGGTTTGTTTGACCACTTTTAAAAAGTTTTCAGTTGTATTTTTAAATAATTGGAAGGTTTTCCCCCCAGGTGTTCTACTTCAGAATAATTTGATAGATGTTGAGGGAATGTATGACAAAGCAATAAAGTGAAAGTTTTCTTCAACTGTGAGCTCACTGGCCTATCTGCTACCTCAAATTTCTACCAGTGGAGAGTTCATTTGGTCCTTCAATAGGTGACACATAAAGTAAACACATAAAGGCAAACATGATTCTCCCAAGTGACCACTATAATCTTTAAGAGAGCAGGTGTAGAAGAACCAAGATTGCATCCTTTGGTGGGTATTTTATCTTCTTAATGTGTGTAACGGATTTTGTATGTTTATATATTTTAAATGAATGTATACATATCAAATAAGCTTTGTACAAAGTCAAATTTATTTATTTTAAAAAAAGATACTTAAATTTTCTGTAAAGAAAATTCTGTCATAGGGTAGCTTGGATGGTTCAGTCAGTTAAGTATGTTGATTTCTGTTCAGGTTATGATCTCATAGTTCGTGAGATGGCACCTCCTTGTGTTGGGCTCTACCCTGACAATGCAGAGCCTCCTAGGGATTCTCTCTCTCTCCCTTTCTCTCTGTCCCTCCCACCCCCTACCCCATATGTGCCCCCCCTTTCTCTCTCTCTCTCTCTCAAAATAAACAAGTAAGCATGAAAGAAAGAAAGAAAGAAGAAAGAAAGAAAGAAAGAAAGAAAGAAAGAAAGAAAGAAAGAAAGAAAGAAAGAAAGAAAGAAAGAAGGAAAGGAAGGAAGGAAGGAAGGAAGGAAGGAAGGAAGGAAGGAAGGAAGGAAGGAAGGAAGGAAGGAATCGAAAATTCTGTTGTAAAAGCAATAATCAGTTTTGGTAATGTAGATACTATGTGTCCTCCCTTTTGTGCAATTAATTGAAGCATATCTTTTATTATCATCATCTATGATAAAAAGATATTTGCATATAGTAGCTTCTTTTAAATTACTTTAGCTTTTCCTTAGCACTCATCTGGTATTTCATAAATATATTAGTCATATGTTTAGCTATGGTTTCCTAAAATTTTTCTGGAGACTCATTTTCTAGGGATCTTCAGGTCAGAATAATTAAAACTGCTTTTTTAGTTTTTGGAAAAAAACTTATTTTACAACCTCTTTAAATCTTTATAGATTCGATATAATTTCTTCACTTAGTTTTCTATGAAATTTAAGAACACAAATCTAAAATTTAACTTCAGTAATTTGAGAAGTTTTCTTAAGACTGTCCCATTATTAAGATAGTTTTTAAAAACATCAGAAGGTTGATTTCTGACATAACACTGGTTTCCTTTATGCACATTGCTTATCACTCATGTTCAGACACTTCAAGCTCCAAGATGAGCATCAAATACTGCATTTCTAATGAAAACTTCCCTATCATTACCCCTACCTCTAATTCCCCAAAAACAGAAAGCAATCTCTATAGAGCCCTGACACATTTTACCTGTGTCGTTTAATCTGAAAGCACTCATCACTTTCTCTGGTTAGGAGGAGAAGGAATTAAATGAGAAAGAGAATAGATTTTAAATGTGTCTTTTATTCCAGGCACTATTGTCGTAGCTTAATCAGTATTACCTTATTTATTTAAATATATAAATTTATCTTTATAGTGTTCATATAGTTACATAATGTATAGTATTTATTGAATAGTTATTCATTTATTATATATTAATAAACATTTTATTTATATTACATTACTTAATACTCCTAAAAGCCTCTTAAATTGCTTTCAATTTCTACTCTACAGATGAGAAAACTAAGTCTCATAAATGTTAAGCAGCATAATGTCACACTACAATTCTTTGGCTTGATTCTAAAACTGAAATTCTTCTCATGTCATCATGCTGAGTCTAATATACTATGCTGACTTTTATTATAGTTATGTATGCAGTTATCTTCACAGAGAGCATAAAATGGATATTAGAATTATCTCTTTTATTCACTTTTCACTTAGCAGGGAGTTCTCTGTCTAGTAGCCACACAATAAACACAAATAAACTTAATAAAGACTATAGTTTAATTGTTTAAAACTGAATCTGATTCCCTGAGAGTGAATATCAGTGAGTTGTGACCAGTTAGTTGCTCATTCTAGTGAATCACGACAACTATTCTAAGGTATCCTGGCAATTAACTACGGATCAGGTAGACACCAGCAGACAGAGATTTTGTGCATACCGTAAAATCCTAGTATGCAGAGTTGGAATTGAAATCTTCCAAACTCTGAATAGTACTTTGGAAAAGTTAGTAACTGTTTTATAGAAGCAGCAAATGCCTCAGTATAGATTACCTCTGGTACGGGGGAGCTCAGCAAAGACATCACTAAAAAGTATAGAATTTCTAATTTCAATAGATTTATTAAAACAAAAATAAGTCATTTCTACTTATTCACAGACACATGCATACACACACACACTTTTCATAGAGATAATTGTAGTCAGATGATTTTCCTACACTATCGAGTATGGGTTACACACATTTATATTGTGTGTTTTATATTGTGTCAGCACGTTTTGGGCACTTTATGGTTTATATGGATAGGTTGCTCATACTTGATAAGGGGACATGATAACCGCTGATAGGGCAATCGATCTTAGTGGTTAATACAATGGACTCTGGAAAGTCAAAGAGCCTGAAGGCTGCTACTACCAGTTCTTTTTTTATTCTACTATATGAACTTGGCAAATTATTAAACTTCTCTGAGCAATGGTTCTTCCCTCTCTGATGAGAATGTAGGATCTACTTGACTGAATCTTTTTGTAGTGAGAAATAAATGAGATTAACATACGTAAAACACTTTACACAATGTCTGACACACAGTGAGTGTTTAATTAATGCTAGCAATTATGAAAGGTTGACTCTAGATGTAAATTATTTGTTATTCACACTGACCAGCTAGCTTTCTAGCAGCACTTTCCATAAAGGATGCTTGAATTAGCATTTCTCTTCAAAGAATTCCTGTTGACTCGTAATGTTACCCATCGTCTCTTGCATGTATACTTGTACACAGTTCATTTATTTACTCATAATTTTTTCTCCATGTTAACATAAAATATTTTCCTAAACATACTATTAAAGTAGCAATAAACATACTTACTCTATTTGCTCGTACTTCACATTTTTGTAAGTATTCCTTTGTAATAATATTATCTATTAATAACCAGTAACTACTATAATGATGTTTAGTTGTTGCTATTGACACTATATTAAATATATTAAATATTGGAAAACCTATGGCCTTAGCATCTCCACATTTCTGAATAAGTTCTGCTCCAATCTGAGACTTCAATACCTAGGCCTGAGTGTAGAGTTGAGGTACACAACAGCTTCAAGCCATTTAACCGTAAGAATTTCACAATTATGAGTTGCAATGAAAAGGTTGATGGATCAAGTTTAAGAAAATGATCAGACAGCAGGAATCATTCCCAAGCTAAAACAACAGGTTGAGAGGTAAGATACGTGTTAGCTGATAATTATCATAAAAAAGCCTATAATTATCATAAAATAGGGTGCTGCCACGAGTAAAATCATGTGGTAGAGAGAAGGCTCTTAACAGTATCAATTGTTTTGAATCAAAACTGAAATAATTTTTCTTTCTTTTTTTCTTGAAAACAGAGAATTTTATGTCATAACTCATCAAATCTTCTACATCAAGCTACATCATGTTAAACAAGAACATTCTGCTGTTGTCCCTCCAGATTAGTCTCCTAGGAATCACTCTTGGTGGGAATGTTCTGATTTGGCCCATGGAAGGTAGTCATTGGCTGAACATTAAGATAATTATAGATGAGTTGATTAAAAAAGAGCATAATGTGACTGTCTTAGTTGCCTCTGGTGCACTTTTCATCACGCCAACCTCTACCCCATCTCTGACATTTGAAATATATCAGGTGCCCTTTGGCAAAGAAAGAATAGAAGGATTGATCAAGGACTTTGTTTTGACATGGATGGACAAGAGGCCATATCCTTCAACCATTTGGAGATTCTATCAAGAGATAGCCAAAGTCATCAAGGAATTCCACATGGTATCTAGAGAAATCTGTGACGGTGTTCTCAAAAACCAAAAGCTGATGGACAAGCTGAAGAGAAGCAAATTTGAGGTCCTGATATCAGATCCAGTATTTCCTTGTGGTGATATAGTAGCTTTAAAGCTGGAAATTCCATTTATGTACTCCCTCAGGTTTTCTCCAGCCTCAACAGTGGAAAAACATTGTGGGAAGGTACCATACCCTCCTTCCTATGTTCCTGCTACTTTATCAGAACTCACGGACCAGATGTCGTTCACTGACAGAGTAAGAAATTTCATCTCCTACAGTCTACAGGACTACATGTTTGACACTCTTTGGAAATCATGGGATTCCTACTATAGTAAAGCTTTGGGTATGTAATTTTTTAAATTGTTTTCTGAATTAGAGCAGAGCTTTGTGTCACCTCTTTACTTTCCCGTGGCTATTATTTTTCAATCCTACATATTGATAACTATCTATTAGTATCACTTGAGAGCAGGAAGGAAGACAAGTAACAATATGCTTTGTACCTGTTGTGTGTTGTTTTCTAATTTTATGGACTCAAAGATACCAACTAAATTCTTTTATGGGTAATATCTAGCAACAAATATTTTAGCTTAATAATAGGACTGAATTCCCATTTAGATATTGCACTGAAAACAGAAATTACCTAGAAACTTCAGTGGTGTGTGGAAAAAATTGGAAGAGATTGTTTCCTACAATGTGTGTGTGGGTGTTTAAAAACATACGTTGACAGAAGATCGTGACATTCTGAGAAACTAGAGTTGAGGTGATGTACAAGGAAAAATTTAAACAAACAGTGAATATTAATTTTCCTGCAAAATAAGTGTGGGGAAGCTAACTGTGTCCAATGTCGTGCTGGGTATTATTGACAATTCATTATTTATGAAGGCTGGAAGTATAAGATGCATGTGAAAGAGCCGTGGAGATATCAGGATTGCAAAAATGAATTAATCCAATAAATATTTTCAGAGCCTCTTGTATTCATGCTAATCATTTGGTTTTTATCTACTGAACAACTGGGAACAGTTCAAAGGAATGTATAGATTGCATCTTATATAAAATATCTAGACAGATGTGGGCCTAGAGTGAAACAGTGTTAGGTTACAGACTTCTGCGTGGCTCCAGGAAAGATGTGATAAGAGCATGTGTAAGTGAAGTAACTTATACGTGGAGAAGAATAACGCAGATGAGACAATGTAGTAAAGCAATTAGGAAAGAAGGCTTTTGATAAACAATTTCTGCTTACAAGTGTGTGACTATGGAGAAGTAATTAATTCTTTTTATACCTGCACTTATTTACATCATCTCTAACAGGGCTACTGCAAGGGCTAAATTAGTTAACAATACAAGGATTTTACAAAAGTGTCTAGGAGCTGGAAAACACTCAATTTGTGTTAGCTGTGTTAGCTGTGCAATTAGTAAAAGCTAATGGATAATTGGTTAGGCGTGTTAAGAGGCATGAAAAAGAGATTAAGATGGTTTCTTTTTTTTTAATGGAGGTTTAATTGACATATAACATATTAGTGTCAGGTGTACAACATAGTGATTCTCTCTATATATGTACATTACAAAATGATCAGCACAATAAGTCTAGTTAACACTTGTCACCATACATAAATTATGTTTTCCTACGGTAAGAACTTTTAAGATCTACTCTTCTAACAGCTTTCAAATATATAATACAGTATTAACTATAGTTACTATGCTGTATATTATATCTCCAGGACTTAATTTATTTTGTAATTGGAACTTTGTTCCTTCTGACCTTCTTCACCCATTTCACCACCCTCCAACCCCCCACCTCTGGCAATCACCAATCTGTTCTCTGTAACAATGAGTTGAGGTGTTTTTTTTCATATTCCATATATAAATGAGATCATACAGTATTTGTCTTTCTCTGACTATTTCACTTAGCATATGCCCTTAAGATCCATACACATTATCATAAATAACAGGATTCACTTGTTTTAATGACTGAATAATATTTTATTGCAGATACATATGCCACAGTTTTTTTTATTCATTCATCCATTGATGGACACCTAGGTCGTTTCCATGTCTTGGCTATTGTAAATAAAGCTAAAATGAACATGAGGATGAAGATTATCTCTTCAAAACAGTGGTTTTGTTTCCTTTAGGTATAACCCAAAAGTAGAATTACTGGATGACATAGTAGTTCTATTTTTAATTTTTTGAGGAATTGCTTTACTGTTTTCCATAGTGACTATACAAAGTTACGTTACCACCAACAGTGTCCAAGGGTTCCCTTTTTATCCATATCCTTGCCAACAGTTGTTATGCCTTGTCTTTTTGATAATAATCATTCTAACAGGTGTCAGGTGATATCTCATTGTAGCTTTGATTTCCATTTCCCTGATAATTCGTGATATTGACCACCTTTTTTGTACTGTTGGCCATTTGTGTATTTTCTTTGGAAAAATATCTATTCATATCCTCTGGCCATTTTTTCAATCAAGTGGTTTTGTTTTATTTGATTTTGTTTTGTTTGCTCTTGAGTTATAGGAGTTTTTATATATTTTGGATAATGATCTCTTATCAGATGTATGATTTACCAATATTTTTTCCCATTAGGTAGGTTGTTATTTCATGTGCTGGTGGTTTCCTTTGTTATGTAGAAGCTTTTTAGTTTGATATAGTTATGCTTGTTTATTTTTCTTTTGTTACATTTCCCTTTAGAGTCAAATCTAAAAAATCATCACCAAGACTGAGGTCAAGTTGCTTACCATTTATGTTTATGTTTTATTCTAGGAGTTGTATGGTTTTGAGTCTTATTATAAAGTCTTTAAACCATTTTCAGTTAGTTTTTGTGTATGGTGTAAGTGATCAAGTTTCATTCTTCTCCCTGTCCAGTTTTCCCAACACCACTTATGGAAGAGGTTGTCTTTTCTCCATTGAATATTCTTGGCTTCTTTGTCATAAGTTAATTGACCATAAATGTGTGAGTTCATTGGCGAGGATTGTTAACAGGATTGTTAATTCGTTCATCATCTCCTCTGGGTATGTTAAGTAGTTGTCCCCAAATTCAAAAGTAGGTGTTTTATCTCCTGGGATATAAATGAAGACCGAGTTGTACTGTTATTCAGAGAGAATAAGCATAGCTACTATGTTGATTGTAAACTGTCCTATGAAGATAGAAGTGAATGGTCAATATTGTAGAGTTAAAACAGGATTTTAAAAATGAGGAAAGAGGATGAAGAAATGGAAATTTTATGAGACAATCAAGTTGTCAAGATCTGAAAAAACTCTTTAATCTTCTCATGTATATAGTAAACAGACATCTGAATATGCACAGTAACTCAATTTAATGAAATAGAGGAATGTACACAGAGAGCTCCTTGGTCATGATATATGTTTACGTTTTTATCTCATTACTTATGTTTTATTCAACTATTTGTTCTCAGTCTTGGAACAATAATTATCATGATCATAATGCTTCTTATTCACATTGGTGAGATTAATCTCCAGATAAACCTTCCTCATACTGGCAGTTATAGAATCACATGTGCCTTTGTATTTTGCTTGTAAGTTAATACTGGTAATAAGACCACACAATTTTCCCAGTCATAAGACATGAGACTAATCTTTCTAAACAATTTGTTCATGGGAATGTAATTAAGATTTCTAACAATGTTCTTATCCTCTGATTTTGATAATACCATGTTTCTAATCAAATTACACTCTTTTGACTTAAAATGACTATTTAAGTTGTCTTTACAACAATATTCTTCTAATTGATGCTTAGGGACATGAACCTTCATATTGAAAAGACCAGGTAAGAAGTAAAACTATTGACATGACAGAATAATTCATTTTTTGTGCAAGCCTTTGTACATGGAGAATGATAAATGAGAATGATAAATGGAAATGACTTATAAAAATCACTTCCTTCCAGTGTGTAATTTCTTCTACTTTAGTTTGAATGCTCTGATCAAAGTCATTATAATGAACTCTCAAGTCTCAAACTGCCACACCTGAGTAAAAAATAGGACAACTTTCTCTAAGATTATTTTCCTGCGGTGGAATGCAATAATAAGCTCAGACTGAGTCCTTAATCTCTGCTAATTGTTAGGAATCGGATATTATAATGTCTAAATTGCTTCTCTCAGATTATGGGTATTTGGTTCAAACTCATAATTCAAAATCATAACAGATCACATTTGTTGATTTCTTCCTGTGCACTACACACTGTGATAAGTCCTTCTCATGTTATATCTCTTTATCTTGCAATGAATTTATGAAGAAAAAACTATCACTGATGAGAACATTAAGGCTTAGAAATATTGATTGTTAAACTTATATAGTGACTATTAGGAGAAAATAGTTTTCAAATGAAAGTCTGACACCAAACCTTCTAGAAAAAATTTTCTTTCCTTTTAAAAATTCAGTTGCAAGTCCATCAATTATTCAGAATATTGTTTAGGTTTAAACTTTCTTGGGTACTTTTCCTCTTTCTTTAGGTGGATTTAGCCTTTGGAGTCTGCTATTCTATATCTTACTTATGTTAAATTTGCTAAATGGAGTTTCATTGGCTCATGGTATCACTAGGAATCTTGCTGTTTCTTTGGGCCTTGGTCTCCACGAGACTCTGTTGCCTGGGGTGAGTTGTCTGAGCATAGGTTTCTGACCCTAAGAGAACCTTAAAAGCAACATTTAACTGAAAGTATGAAAAGGCTTCTGCAGATTTCAAATGTATTTATTTAAAGTTGAACCAGGAAAATCTTATTTAAAAAAATTTTTTTTAATGTTTTATTTATTTCTGAGAGAGAGAGAGACAGCGTGAGAAGGGGAGGGTCAGAGAGAGAGGGAGACACAGAATCCGCAACAGGCTCCAGGCTCTGAGCTGTCAGTACAGAGCTCGACGCGGGGCTCGAACCCACAAACCATGAGATCATGACCTGAGCTGAAGTCAGATGCTCAACCAACTGAGCCACCCAGGTGCCCCAGGAAAATCTCGTTTTTATGTACAAATTAATAACAAAAAAACCACCAAAATTGGGGGAGCAATTAAGAAAATAACAATATGGCATTTAAACCAGTAAAAAATATTTATAATCCATAAACATGACCTATTACTATTAACAGTTTTATCCTTTAACCAGGATAGAAACAAATAGCTTTTTTATGTGAACAATCTTTATATAGTAGGTTTATATGGATTCTATGTATTATTATACATGAATATTTGGTGAATAATCTCTAAGAACTAATGCCATCTATAATAACAATAGACTTTCTTGTAAATATATTAAATAGGGAAAACAACAGATCTTCAAAAAATTTATGATTATACTATTCAGATCTTTGCATGAACTTAACACTGAGCATAGGTAATTAATGTAAAATAAAGTGCTAGAAATGAAACAAATGTAAATGTATATCTCTAAAATACTTGATTTCCAGTAGTTATTTTAAAGAAGAAAAAAACGAATGTATTGGAGTTTTTTCCCTGAAGAGTAATACATTTTGGTTCAGAACATTTTTTTCTTTTTCTCTCCCCAATCTTTTTCTTGCTTCCTTCTCTCTTTCTTCCTTTCTTCCTCTATTTTTTATGTAAATTTATTTTGTTTGATAAGAACCTTTCAAATGACCTCTGTTAGCATTCCTTTTTCATAATGACCCCTGAGTGGGTTGACAGCCGCAAGATGACATCCAAGATAGAATTTGCTGTGGGACATGAGCAGTTTCAAGAGTATGCTCACTCTTTTGCCCACATTCAATGAAAGGGAATGGAAAGAAAATCATTTTTATGGGTATAATCTTGAATTTTATGTGTGGATTTCTTAAAGTAAACCCTTTGTGAACTTTGGTACTCAATACATTGGTAATCATATCATTTGTGATGTGCCTCAGACTGAGCATGACTAACACCAAAGCTCAGGTTTCCCAGGGGACCATTATGTGAGAAGTCCAGGAGAGGAAGGGGGCCTAGGTGACGAGATCTGGTTAAATTGGTAATTCTTTTATTTTAATTAAAAATTTTTTAATGTTTATTTATTTAAGAGACAGACAGAGCACAAGTGGGGGAGGGGCAGAGAGAGAAAGAGACAGACAGACAGAATCAGAAGCAGTCTCCAGGCTCTGAGCTGTCAGCACAGAGCCCGATGCAGGGCTTGAACCTACAGACCATGAGATCTTGACCTGAGCCAAAGTCAAACGTTTAACCTGAGCCACCCAAGGACCCTTGAATTGGTAAGATTCTCTCCCTACATTATCATTAAGTAGCTAACACTTATTGAGCACAGATGCTGTTCTGAGTAATTTACATGCTTTTTTTTTTCATTTAGTCCTCATAACTATAGGAAATAGGAACAATCATCCTCCAACACTTGGTATTGAGGAGGCTGAATAACTTGCCTGAGGTTACAATCAAGAAAATTGTGAAGCATTTGATCGAAGACCTGAGCTAAAAGGAAAGTTCTAGATATTCACTTTATAAAGAACAAAACAAAGGGGGAGAAAAGGTAATCTAATTTTAAGTTTTCAAAAGGATAAACTAAATGCCAATCAAGGAACTAAAAAAAAAAAAAAGGAAACGTGAAGCTAAAACTCTAACGTTACTAAGGAGTCGATTACTCAGTTTTTTAAAATAGTATGGTGGTTTTATTAAGGCATGGAGTTTGGTGGTTTTATTAGGGCACGGAGAAAGGATCCGTGGGCAGAAAGAGCTGCACTGGGAAGGAGTGGCTGACTATATACTTTCAAGCCGGGTGGGGGTTAGGGATAGCATAAGTCTCTCAGGAATTTTGGAATGAAGGTTTCCAGGTCCTGGAGGGGGCTAGCTGTTGCTAGGAAAAGGTCATTTATTATTGTGTAGTAAAACCTTAGTCATGAGACCCTTCAGATGAATATCAGGGGGCCATATGCTTGGAGGATAATTATTAACATGTATCTTAGGGAGTTAGAGATGAAGGAACTTTCTAAAGGAATTTTTAAATGTAAAAGGAGACAAGCGATCCTGGAGGTCAGGATAACCTGATTAGTTATTTGCCTTTGCTTTTAGCGAAATATTAACATCGAGGCAGTTGAGTTTCTTGAAGAAAGTCACTCCGCCAGTCCTAAGTACTTTGGCTGCAAGTTGTAAGGAAATTTAATTTGTTCTAAGTTTCTTTTGCCTTTGTTCTCCATCTGAGTATGAAGGTCATAAAATCTCCAATATGACCTTTGTTCTCTACATCAATATAAAGGGTGTTTTCTAAGCTTTTATGGCCTTTGAGACCTCCTCCAAAACCAAAGAACAATGAGAAATGAATTAGCACAATTAAATTCTACCCATTCATTATAATGCTCAGAGAGCACACGTAGGAAGAGAAGACCTTCAAGCCAGGGCATGTAATTGGGGGAAAAAAGTTATAAGAAAGAACTTGAATACAAAAATGTTGTTTTAAGGATTCTCAGTTCAAACTGATAGTATTATACGTAATTTAAAGTACTTTAAATCTTAATTTTATACAGTTACATTCTCCAGCAAGTGGTATATACACTGTTAAACAACACAAATTCAGCTCATTAAATTTGGATATCTAATTGGATTTATTAAATGGCTCAGGGATTGGACAGCATCCCATCTAGTAAGTAGCAGAGAGCTCTGTAGAGCCATAGAAAAGAAAAGGTTGAAACAGGGCTGGTTGTGGAGAATTATTAGCAAAGAATGCAGTGTTTTAGGCAAAGTTGCCTTCCTGAGGGGAATAGAAAGTTCAGCATATTACATCCTAGGGTTTTCCAGAAAATTACAGCTTGGCTGGTTAAAGATTTCAAACCGGGGATTGAACCTGCAATTAGAATAGATATTAGATCTTGGTTTACTGACATGGAACCTTAACATGACTTCATTTGGGGGCTGCACTTATCTCTTTAACAACAAAAATACTATCAAATAGGATTGAGAGAAGTTTCTGTTTATTTTATCACCATTTGGAGTATTTCCTTGCAAAGTAAGTAGAATGAAAACGAGAACTTGATTCAAAGCACAAGGACTATCTTCCAATAGGTGCAAACTTTTCTGGTTGACTTAGTTTTCACTCATACTACTCATGTATTGATGCCTCAGAAATCTATTTAAAAATATCATTTTCTAGGTTCTTTAATTATGTTTAAGATGTCATATTATCAAATATTCACAGTTACAAAATATAATGGTTTTCTAATTTTTGCTGTTATAAACTGTATCTCACATTTTATTTATTTGTTTAAATTATTTTTAATGTTTATTTATTTCTGAGAGAGACAGACAGACAGAGTGCAAGCTGGGGAGGGGCAGAGAGAGAGGGAAACAGAATCCAAGCAGACTCTGTGCTCTTAGCACAGAGCCCAATGTGGGGCTTGAACCCACAAACCAGGGGATCATGACTTGAGCTGTAGTCAGAAGCTTAACTGACTGAGCCACCTAGGTGCCCCAGTATCTCACATTTGAAAAACTAGAATTGAGGAGAACCTGGGTAGCTCAGTCTGTTAAGTGTCTGACTTCTACTTAGATCATGATCTTGCAGTTTGTGAGTTCGAGCCCAGCATCGGGCTCTGTGCTGACAGCTCAGACCCAGGGGCCTGCTTCTGATTCTGTGTCTCCCTCTCTCTCTCTGTTTCTCCCCCACTCGTACTCTGTCTCTTTCTCAAAAATAAATAAACATTAAATAAATAAGTAAATAAATAAAAAGTAGAATAAAAAGGAAAGAATACTGGTCTGGAAAGTGGAATAGTCATGTATTCATCTAATCTGCCACTTACTAGCAATGTGACTGAGATTATTTGATCTGCTTTCTTATATATAAAATGACGGAGCTGGACAAACTGGACCCATGTTCTTTCCAGAATGACAATCCCACTACACTCTTACTCAAATCTTGGTCAGATTAGCTATTAGCAAACAAACGTGATAATTTTAAATCACTGAACTTAATTTTTGTCATGAAATCAGGCATATTTGGCAAGAGTTGTTATTTTTTCCCTTGATGGAAATTTAAATCTAAGGTTATACCTACATCTGTCCCCAAACATAATTTACTTTTTCTTTTTAAACTTTTGAATTTGCAATTATGATATATTTCAGGCATACAGGAAACCAGAGAATAAATATAACAGACATCTCTATTGACATCTGTGAAATTAAACACTGTAATATCAAAGCATAATTTGGAAACAAAAAGCATATATATTAGCTAATAAATTCTATTATCTGATATTGTTCTTCAGTAAATTAAACGATTATGTTAATGTCCTGAAAAGGCACTATTTGAGAGTGGCAAATTGCCTCCTTGAATTCTCCTTGGTTTTTATTCAGGGTAATTTAAGGCTGCCAACATGTATTTGATTCGGGCATATATTTTGATAAGCTTTAAGTGCTAGCATAACTATTGCTAATGAATAATCCTTAATTAATTATTATATTTACATGGACCTCAATAATTAGACAAATATAAGTATTTTATAGGTAAACTTTTGCTTATGCCTTGTACATTGCTGTGTTTTATCTCCTTTTTTATGGAAGGTCATGACAGCACAAATTTATGAAGACACATCAAATTCTTTCCAGTAGGTCAATTTTAATGGTCATCAGAATTACTCATACTCTCCTTTACTGTTGTGTTTTAAAATCTGATAAATTTTAAAAGTACAGGGGTGCCAGAGTAGCTCAGTCAGTTAAGTGTCCAACTGATTTAGACTCAGGTCATGATCTCACTGTTCATAGGTTCAAGCCCCAATTTGGGCTTTGCACTCAAAACGAGGAGCCTGCTTGGGATTCTCTCCCACTCTATCTCTGCCTCTCCCCTGCTCATCTCTCTCTCTCTCAAAATAAATAAATAAATGAACATTAAAATTTTTTTAAAAAGACATTATATTGAAATTGAGGCTGAATCTTAGAAGGATACAAACACAGTAATTCTAAAAGCATCACTTCTCTCTCCTCTCTTTCCCTTTCTCTGTCTTTCTGGTCTTCTTGTTACTCAAAGGCCCATAATTAGTAAATTCAGAGGCAACAGAGCATGAAAAGAAAGCAAACCACTTTATTTCCATTCTCAATTCCTTGTTTCTATCCTTTTAATCACTTTATTAGTTCTTATTTTCTATTTTTAATAGAAACTTCTAATAATTTTAATTTTTAAAATGGCACCATTATATAGTTGCCCTCGTTTAGTTTGGCATTTAGTAAGAATCTCAACTGATAAGTATCATTATATCTATGTTTAGCTGGTCATTCTGTAGCTAACCCATTGGTTTACTGCTCAATCCTTAGATGAATTTATTAAACTATAAACGTTACCAAATATTGCTTTGAGCCAAGCAGTTTAAAGGCAACTTTGCAGATATTGTTGCTAATCCACAAGATAATATAACAAATGAATGTCATTATCTCTCATTTATACATGAGAAAACCAAGGCTGAAAGGATCTAGGTAATTTTCCAGGGTCACAGTGTGTGTAAAAGAACAGTTTTTAAATCTGGGGCTATTGAACTCTAGTGTCCACCTAATTTAAGCTACTACACAGCTCCAAGTGAGAAAAGCATGTTGTTTCTCCTGGTGCCAGGCCCTATCCTCCTTATCTGTGGATGAAGATGTCATATGGAAGAAAGTGAAAAATTCCCTGCACCAAGATGATCGTCAATATGCTTTATTAGAGAAGAAAACTTTCCTCAATCAAATGTGTAGTAATTTACTCTATAACCCAATTAATCTAAAATACCTTGAAATGTTTGAGAAACCTCTTCTCAAGGAAGATTGTTTTCATTTTTTTTTCCTAAATATGAGCCATGGGGGAGAGATCATAAGGCTGGCCATTGTGCATTCCCAAAGTTTCTAAAACTTACAAAGATGAGGCATAATACTGGAGAAATCCAGCAATTTCTCAAATGATGTTATGATAATGGCCCAAATTGCCCTACTTTGTCATATGTTTTTGGGTAGGCAACTCAATATTAATTTCACTTTGTATGAAATGGAGCAAATCATTTGTGCCTCACAAGATTCTGGAAAGGACTGAATTAGATAATGTATGTAAAAATGCTTTGTGATGTGGGCACCTGGGTGGCTCAGTCAATGAGTCATCCGATTTCAGCTCAATTATGATCCCAGCATTTGGTTCCTAAATTTAAGCCCCACATCAGGCTCTCTGCTGTTAGCACAGAGTCTGCTTCAGAACCTGTCTCCCTCTCTTTCTGCCCCTCCCCCACTCGTGCTTCTCCCTCCCTCTCTCTCTCTCTCAAAAAATAAATAAATATTAGCTGCTCCTGGGTGGCTCAGTCAGTAAAGGGTCTGACTCTTGAATTTGGCTCAGGTCATGATCTCACGGTTTGTGAGTTCAAGCTCCAAGTCAGGCTCTGAACTGATAGTGTGGAACCTGCTTGGGATTCTCTCTTTCCCTCTCTCTTTGTGCCCCCTCCCCCACTTGCTCTCTGTCAAAACTAAATAAGTAAACATAAAAAAAGCTTAAAAAATAAATAAACTCTAAAAACTGCACTGTAATAAAGGACATCTAACTTGGAGATACCATAAGTTCTGAGTCAATGGCTTTAGGAGTAAGAACTAATATATTTTGTTAACCTAATTTTGGGAAAGGTTTATTAAATTGAAGACATGTTTTATAGTTATTAGCACAGAGTACACAGATTCCAGGCTTATAACTTGACTTCTTTTCCTTTAAAATAGGATTTGATTTCCTTTCTGTTGTTAGAATAATCATATTAGTGCATATAAAGGTTTGAATTATATCATTTTCCTTTTAATCTATAGATCAATTGGCCTATGACTGAGTGTAGCCATCACATTAAATATTGTTCTGTTTGAAAAATATACCTAAATATACTTTGAAAATTTATTTTTATCTTAAAAGATCTACAGTAGGATGGTTTTTGTAATGGATATCACCATGCCTAAGAAGTTTGCCCAGCTGCTGGTTTTTATTTTGACTTTGAGTGAAATTGTTCTTAGTGGAAATGTGCTAATTTGGCCAACGGATGGTAGCCATTGGTTAAATATTGAGCTCATTCTAGAAGAGCTGATCCAAAGAAATCACAATGTGACAGTACTGGCTTCATCAGCAACTCTATTCATCAACTCCAATCCTGATTCTCCTGTGAATTTTGAGGTAATATCTGTCTCCTATAACAGAAGAAATATAGACTCCTTAATTGAACAAATGATAATGCTGTGGATAGACCACAGACCAACTCCTCTCACTCTCTGGACTTTCTACAAAGAACTAGGAAAATTTCTAGATACTGTTTTTCGAATAAATATACAAATCTGTGATGGAGTGTTAAACAATGCCAAGCTACTGGCAAGACTTCAGGAAGGTGATTTTAATGTGTTGTTAGCAGATCCAGTAACTATCTGTGGGGACCTGGTTGCTCTGAAATTAGGAATTCCATTTGTGTACACACTGAGGTTCTCTCCAGCCTCAACAGTGGAGAGATACTGTGGGAAAATCCCCGCACCTGCCTCCTATGTTCCTGCAGCTTTGTCAGAGCTCACTGACCAGATGACCTTTGGTGAGAGGGTAAAAAATACTATGTCCTATCTTCTGCAAGACTACATATTTCAATCTTATTGGGGAGAATGGAATTCATACTACAGCAAAGTTCTAGGTAAGTTTCTAAAATATTGTCTTGTTAATGACTCCATATACCTTATTTACCTTGACAGTAATACAGCAGAGGTTTCCATTCCACTGCACATGCCAGGCTGAAGTACAGATACTTATTATGTATATAATACCCTCTACAAGATCATACTTTTTGATGTTTGTAAAAAAAGTCTAATGGTGTTATTAATATGTACATAGTGTTTCAGTGCAAATAATCTCATGCCTATTTAGGGAGTGGCTTTCCAATGAGTAAATCAATCTTCCAATATAAATGAAAGTGTCTTTACTAGGATGAACTGTGGCCCTGCTAAAAAATACCTGGCCAACATTTTGAAGTATAATGATTTACTTTCTCTTCTTCATTCCTCATTCTTTTGTTTGTCTGCAGAAAACATTAAAAGGCCTAGGATTGAAAGGGTGCCTGCGTGGCTCAGTTGCTTGAGTGTCCAACTTCAGCTCAGGTCATGATATCATGGTTTGTGAGTTCAAGCCCCACCTCGGGCTCTATGTTGACAGCTTGGAGCCTGGAGTCTGCTTTGGATTCTGTGTCTCCCTCTCTCTCTGCCCCTACCCTGCTCACACTCTGTCTCTCTCTCAAAAATAATAAACAAACAATAAAGGAAAAAAGGTTCAACCTTGATAAAAGGCCTAGGATTGGGCATTGGAAATCTGAGTTTATACCCTGCCCTTTTCTATCTCTCCATCGTTAGGTTTCTTTGGGTGCTTAGACTAGCACAGCTCCAACTTAATTTCCCTATATCTTTTGGCAATCCTCAGGTGTGTTGCCTCACAGATTCTTTAGGAGGATCAAATAAAATAATACGAACAAGGCCAGCTCTGGTTGGTTGTTTAATTTCTGATCTCTCATGAACTTTCTTTCATTTTTCCATTTTCTTCCCTCCTGAATGGTTTTTTTTTCTCTAGATTTATCAGTAGCACCAGGAGTAAAGTAGAAAGTAACAGCAGAAATTATCAGAAAGTATCAATGCTACTTTTTCACAAAGATAATATGCAAAATATCACCCTTTTACATACCTTTCAGGCTTATTCCCTCCCACTCTTTATTTTCCTTTCTTTCTCCTTCCTCTCTTCTCTCTCTCCCTCCCCTCCTTCCTTCCTTCTATCATGCTTCCATTGTGTAAAAAATAGTATTTCTTGAACACCAACCCAGTACCTGTCACTTTTCTAGATGCAGTTGACAAAATAGTCAAAATCTCTTCCTCCAGGAAGCTTACATTCTAGTAAAAGGATACAGACAATAAATGAATAAAATATAAGATGTTAGGCATATGCCAATAAGAACAAATAGTTCTGGGAGGTGAGTTACACTTTTAAATACAATGGCCAGGGAAGGTCTCAAAGGGTGACATTCGAATGAAAACTTGAGGACAGTGAGGGTGAGAGCCATTGGGATCCCTGGGGGGAAAGCATTTTATTAAATTTTTAAAAAATTTTTTGAGTTTATTTATTTATTTTGAGAAAGAAAGCATGTGTGTGAGTGGGGGAGGGGCAGAGGGAGAAAGAGAGAGAGAGACAGCATTAGTGGGGGAGGGGTAGAAAGAGACAGAATCACAAGCAGGCTCCATGCTGTCAGCATAGAGCCCTACATGAGGCCTGACTTCAGGAACCATGAAAGCATGACCTGAGTCCAGATCAAGAGTCAGGCGCTTAACCCGCTGAGCCATCCATGCACACGTGAGGAAAAATATTTTAGACATCGATAAGAACAAGTGGATGGAAAGATCTATGGTAAGTCATAAAACCAGGAATACCCTTACTGTAACTTGATCTTAATCTTACCTTTCACAGATTTTGTATATATTTTTTTCTTTCCTGGGTTTTAGAATATTCATCCAATTTTCCATCACTTAAACTTCTAAATTTCTTCGTAGAATCAGTCTAGAGAGAAAATATTGAACGCATCACACATATAAATAAAACATATGCAAGATAATTAAAATTTGCATATACTTTTGAAGATAGGGTAATTCGAATTTTGAAAGTAAAATGTTGTGTTTTATATTTATTATAATATCATTTCACTATATTTTCCTTTTCCTGGACTCCAAATTTCTTACGACTTAAAGATATATTTCGATTTAAATGTAGATGTTATTCATAGGATTATTTCCCAAGACATTTTAAATGCATTCTATAATAATTACCCCTGCCCTTATATGTATCACATACCAACTATTTCAGGTATTGGTGTCAGATAGCAGACTATATTCCTTAAAAAGGGGGACTACAAAAAGTAACATGGTGACAGTTCCTGTAAGGCACATAAGGCTCTGGATTCAAGTTCCATTTGTTAATTTCAGGCAAGTGAGTTGAACTCTGAGCCACAACATTTCTGTCTCTTTAAAAGAGGGTAATTACTTCACTGTACTCTTTAGGATGGCCATTAGACACCATATATATGGATATGTTATGTCAATTATAAAGAATTATACTTACGTTAAATATTGTCTATACCAAACAACACAAGAACTCTGCAATGACCAAACCCTAATTTTACTACCATGGGGCTCTGTGCTTGCAAAGTAGTTGTGTGTGTGTGTGTGTGTGTGTGTGTGTGTGTGTATCTATGTATCTATATGCATATAGATATGTATAGATATAGAGAGAGAGTATACTCCAGAGGCCATTTATTCTTTGTGTGTGTGTGTGTGTGTGTGTGTGTGTGTATAGATATATATATAGAGAGATACACACACACACACACACACACACAAAGAATAAATGGCCTTTGGAGTATACTGTCTCTATATATCTATATGCATATAGATATATAGATACACACACACACACAAAGAATAAATGGCCTCTGGAGTATACTAAATCTTCCTTTTCAAAGGGAACCATGACAAATTATATAATGTGTGGAAAAGCCTTTGTAAAACAGAATGTTCTCGACTTCTCATCTTCACAGGATAATGATCTAGTTTCAGAACTCCCACATTCTGAGAAATTAAATATTTTATTTATCGAAATCCTTTATACTTCTCATGTTACTAAATATACTTGATCAACAAATAACTATCTTGGAGGCTTGATTTCAAACTGAAGTATCCGGAGGAGTGGTATAATCCAATTTGTCTTTTGTTTGCAATTACATTCTTAAAGTATTCAAGACACCTGGTAACTGTAAACTGATACTACAATAAGGAAGGTGCCTTACATTTCATATTATCATCAAACATAGAAGAACACAGGAAACCTAATAACATCAAATTTCTATGGCATTTCCATTTCGGTGACTATTCTTTAGTTCTCTGGAAAAAGCAGATTAGAAAAAAAGCATATTTAACCATGGTAAAGAATATACCCAAATATCTATATTGAAGGAAACAAGTAAGTAACAAGGAAATATCTAACTACACTGGTTAAAAATCCTGTTTTGTTTATCAGTGTGATGTTAAATTTTATAGATGAAGCAAATAAAAATCATCATCAATTCAATTTTAAATATGCTTCTAATACCTAATGGAGCAGGCATATCTGGGAAAATGACAATCATTGCGATTCATATACAGGAGTGAATCAATAATAAATCTTGGTCAAGCCAAGTGTTCTGTAGGGCACCTTCAAATTGCACTGAGCTTCATCTCTCCCCAGCCTCTGAGAAATCTGCTGTATAGCATGTAGATTGTTCTAATGTGGACAGGATTGGGGACTGGCCTTTGCCTACAGCTCTAGGAAGGATCAGGGCTGAATGCTATAGTAGAACTAAACAGGTACAGCAACTGCATGTCCCCATTTTGTCTGTATCTTTTGGTTTCCCAGTTGGTTTCCATCTTTCCAAGCACAGTACAGGTCAAGAGAGCGGAAGCCCAGTACTACTCTATGCGCCATTTAACCAATGTAGCCTATTTTACATACCAGTACCATATTGGTTCCACTTGGTCCTTCTCTCTCCCTACTGCTAAACTTTACATGGATTCCCTAGAACTAGCGCTGCCTTGTCCCAGCCCATGAAGGGAAAAAAAAATATGTAAAGCTTTTTAACATTTCTTCTCTACTTTGCTTACCTGGAACTGGGCTAGATTAATCACATTTTTTAATGTTTGATTTCTATCTCCCTTTCTGGACTCAGGATTTTGTTTCTTTCTTAGCTTTTTGTTCCTTTTTTTTTTTTTTTTTTTTTTGCCCATTCTAGTCCCTATTACCAACCTCCCATCCTTTTCCTAGAAAACTTGGATCTATCTCTCTGTTAATCTTCCCTCACATAAAGCTTCTAATTCCTTCTCACATGCAGCTTCCCTGGGGTCAGTACTGTAAAGTTTTTTAAATTCTGTGTGGGGTGCCTGGGTGGCTCAGTTGGCTAAGAGTCTGACTTCACTCAGGTCACGATCTCACGGGCTGCTTGACAGCCCAGAGCCTGGAGCCTGCTTCTGATTCTGTGTCTTCCTCTCTCTCTCTTTCTCTCCTGCTCTCTCTCTCGGAAATAAACATTAAAAATTTTTTTTTTTAATTCTGTGTAACCTATATTTTGAAGTTAAAGCATAGATCATAATTTTACAGCTTACTGAAATTTCACAGTGTGAACTACCTACGCAACAGCACCCAAATCAAGAAACAAAGCAAGGTTTTGAGCCCTGCATCAGGTTCTGTGCTGACAGCTGAGAGCCTGGAGCCTGTTTCAGTTCCTTGTCTCCCTCTCTCTCTGCCTCTCCCTCACTCATGCTCTGTCTTTCTCTGTCTCAAAAATAAATAAACTATAAATTTTTTTAAAAAAGAAACAAAGCAATATATCCATAACTCCTCTTCCTTCCTGATCAGTCCCTACAACTCCTGTGTAAAGGTAACCACTTTCTTGACTTCTAACACTGTAGAATTTTGCCTGATTTTAAACTTTGTATAATGAACCACACATTGTGTACTCTTTTGTATTTTGCTTCATTTCTGGTGGTTTTTATATTCACCCAAGTTGTTGCATATAGGAATAGTTTGTTCATTCTCAAAGTTATATAGATTCTATGAAATTAATATACCATATTTTATTTAGCCACTTTGCTGTTGATAAAAATGTAGACTATCCTGGTTTTGGCTATTTATGATAAACGCTGCTATGAACATTCTTGTACATGTCTTTTGATGAATATGCGTGTGCCATACCTGAGTGGAATTGCTAGGTTATAAGGTGTGCCTGTGTTTAGCTTTAGTACATACTGCTAAAATCTAGTTTCTCAAGTGGCTGTGCCAATGAATAACTGCATCAGCCATGTAGTAGAATTCCAGTTGTTCTCCATTCTTATAAACACTTAGTGTTTTCATTTTGCTTTTTTAAAGTCTATTTATTTATTTTTGAGAGAGAGAGACAGAGTGCAAGCAGGGGAGAGGCAGAGAGAGAGAGGGAGACATAGAATCTGAGGCAGGCTCCAGGCTCCAAGCTGTCCACACAGAGCCTGATGCAGGGCTCAAACTCAATGAGATCATAGCCTGAGTGGAAGTCTGACACTTAACCACCTGAGCCACCCAGGAGCCCCTATTTTTGTTTCTTTTTAAAAAATTATAACAATGCTGTTGATAGGTAATGTTATTTTATTTTTTAAAAGAAGTTAGGCATTAATTTGTGCATGGTAAAAGGAAGTGCATAAAGTATACAGTGTGACTTGTTTTGTCAAATGTTTACATCTCTGTAAGCAGCACATCAATTGATATAAGGGTATACCTTTCTAAAAAAGCTGTTCTCCAGACCTTTCAAAGTGAGTAACCTTGACTACTTAATTTTTCATTTTTCATCTTGATTCATTCCTATTTTCCTTTTATGGACTTTTAAATGCATTTTCTAATAATTTTAATTCTAAGATGATTACATTGTCTCACGTTCAGTTTGTGCTCCATCAAGCATCTCTGGTCTAGTTCTATTCAATGATTCTGTATCTAATGCCCTTGAAT
The DNA here is from genome assembly GCF_003009895.1 of Hyaena hyaena. NCBI lineage: Eukaryota > Metazoa > Chordata > Mammalia > Carnivora > Hyaenidae > Hyaena > Hyaena hyaena. Next base: position 23,727 of record NW_024081029.1, on the reverse strand, counting down.
TGTGCCATCTTTGCTATTAACTTATTATATAACTACTCTTACTAAACACCTACCAAGTACGTTGATAAGTACAATGAAAAGATTATTGCTAACCCACACATAAGGTAAGAATGATCGTTATCTTTTACATTAGAGCCATCAAAATTCAGAAAGATTAAGTAACTTCACTGAAGTCACAAAACATAACTGAACCAGGTAAGATCCTATGTATATTTAAACTATTACATAAAGAAATTTACATTCCCAGAAATAAACCACTCCACAATTTCCAGGATTTTTAAAAAAATGTTTATTTATTTTGAGAGAAAGAGAGAGAGAGAGAGAGAGAGAGCAAGTGAGCAGGGGAGGGCAAAGAGAGAAAGAATCCCAAGCAAAGTATGCATTCAGTGCAGGGCCCAACGTGGGGTTGGTGAGATCGCGACCCAAGCAGAAACCAAGAGTCAGACGTTTAACCGACCAAGCTACCCAGGCTCCCCTCACACCTTCCAGGATTTTAATTTTAGAACTCATAGAAAGGAAAGAGAAAGACACAAGCCTACTCAACTCCTACCCTTTGCTTGGTGATCTGGTGTTTCCTATTAGCATTCTCTCACCAAACTCTCCTGAGGGCACTACTGTGACATTATTTCAACTTAACAGATTTTATATTATTTTGCAAGTTAAAAACCTTTGAATATCTTGGTGCAAACTGTCTGCATTGAAACAGAGAAGAGAGATTCCAGAACTTTGCCCTGTGTCATTAGTGAATGACATGCAAGTCCTGGGTACCACTGGCCTCTTATGTTGTTGTTATAGGAATTTTGAAATCATCTTGCCTAGCTCCTGAGAAGGAAAAGAAGTCTTGGTATTTTCACAGACATACAGTTAAATGCAAATATTTGGTTTAAACTGACATTTTTGTTGTTGCCATTTCAAGAACATATTATTATTATTTAATTTTAAGAATCATCTTTGTGATGGCCAACAGACACATGAAATGATGCTCAGCATCCCTCCTCATCAGGGAAATACAAATCAAAACCACACTGAGATGCCACCTCATGCCAGTCAGAGTGGCTAAAATGAGCAAATCAGGAGACTATAGATGCTGGTGAGGATGTGGAGAACTGTTGGTGGGAATGTAAACAGGTGCAGCCCCTCTGGAAAACAGTGTGGAGGTTCCTCAAAAAGTTAACAGTAGAACTCCCCTATAACCCAGAAGTAGCACAGCTAGGAATTTACCCAAGGGATACAGGAGTGCTGATGCATAGGAGCACATGTACCCCAATGTTCATAGCAGCACTCTCAACAAGAGCCAAAACATGGAAAGAGCCTAAGTGTCCATCAACGGATGAATGGATCAAGAAGATGTGGTTTCCTTTATACAATGGAATACTACTTGGCAATGAGAAAGAATGAAATCTGGCCATGTGTAACAACGTGGATGGACCTTGAGGGTGTTATGCTGAGTGAAATAAGTCAGGCAGAGAAGGACAGATACCATATGTTTGCACTTATAGGTGGATTAGGAGGAACTAAATGGAGGATCGTGGGGGAGAGGAAGGGGAAAAATAGTTGGGGAGAGGGAGGGAGGCAAACCATGAGAGACTCTTGAATGCTGAGAACAAACTGAGAGCTGATGAGAGTAGGAGGGAGGGGAAGGGGGTGATGAGCATGGAGGAGGGCACTTGTGGAGATGAGCACTGGGTGTTATATGGAAACCAACTTGACAATACTATTAAAAAGAAAAAGAAAAAAATTAAAACTCATCTTTGTGTCAGGCCTCCCGGTCACTTAGTCCATTGAACATCCTACTTCCGGCTCAGGCCATGATCTCATGGTGAGTTTAGCCCTGCAGGTATCAGAGAAGAGCCTGCTTCAGACCCTCTGTCTCCCTTTCTCTCTGTCCTTCCCACGCTTGTGCTCTGTCTCCCTCAAAAATAAATTTAAAGAAATAATCTTTGTGTCTTCTTGAATGTTTACCATTGTTTCTTATATAGGTTTTACATATTTGTTGTTAAATTTCAGCCAGTTGATTTGTTTTGTTGTTGTCATTGTAAACGGATTCCTTCTTCATTTTCTCTTCTACTGGTCATTGTCTGCATACAAAGATCTTAATTATCATTCAATTTTAATTTCATATCCTGATACTTTTCCATGTTCTCCTGTGCTTTACAGTAGTATGATAGATGGTTCTCCATCCCCTCACTTTCAATCTGAAAGTGTCCTAAGATCTAAAATGGGTCTCTTGTAGATAACATATAGATGGATCTTGTTTTTTAATCCATCTTTTGATTGGAGCACTTAGTCCATTTGCATTCAGAGTTACTATTAAAAGATGCGGATTTAGTGTCGTTGTGTTTTCTGTAGGTTTCATGCTTGTGGTGATGTCTCTGGTCCTTTGTAGTCTGTGCAGTGTTCCACTAACAGAGTCCCTTGTAGAATCTCTTGCAGGGCTGCTTTCGTGGTCATGAACTCCTTCAGCTTTTGTTTGTCTGGGAAAGCCTTTACAAGATTTAGTCGCAACAAGTTTCAAGTATGCAACACAGTATTGTTAACTGTAGTCACCGTGCTGCATATTACTTCCCCATGATTTATTTAATAAGCGGAAGTTTGTACCTTTTACTCCCCTTACCTACGTCACACACTGTGCCTTCAGCAGCCACCAACTTTCCTCTGTATCCATAAGCTTGTTGTTGTTGTTGTTGTTGTTTTCTACAGATAAGTAAGCTTGTATAGTATTTGTCTTTCACTGTCTAATTTGTTTCACTTAGCATGATACCCTCAAAGTTCATCCATGTTGCTGTGAACTTTTTGTTTTGTGATTTAACCTTCTAGCATGCTGAATGGTGAGGGAAACACAGCTCAGAATATTTACCCACAAAGATATGTGTCAGACAACTGGAAAACATGCACGTGATGACCTATAGGATAAGCTCATTCTCTGATAAGTCTGATTCACATGAACATGAACAAGGCCAGACTAGAATAGCTCTGCCTAGTCTAGAGCAGAATTAGGAGTAAGGTCAAAGTTAAATAGAAAGTTGTTGTTTTAAGACTCTAAGACTTTGGATAGTTTGTCATTCAATAACAGAAAACTAATAAAAATACTTCTAGCTTTTAGGTACTCCATTTTAAATTCTGGAACTCTACCTTTGCTTCCATCTCTTTTTTGAATTACAGTATCCAGTGATATGCTATAAATGTTTAACAGTTGGCTTTCTGTGGTGAAAAAAGGAAAAAAAGCACTTTTGTATAGCATTTACCAATATCTGTGGTGTAATTTCCCCCACCATGACTAATTCCAAGCTATTGATTATATAGCAAACAGCTTGGCAAAACACATGGAAATTAACAATTAACTTTCATTAGCCCATGATAGCCAGGTCTCTGGTAGACCCATTTGTGACATCAGCCTTGATACATTCAGATGCCCAAAGTTCATGGACACAAGTGCTATTACACTGAAACATAGCCTTCTGTCTAACACATGCTACAGATTAATACCTGGGCTTATGGATATTATTTTATATTTCTTTATACAATTATAAGCATATACAAATTATGTGCTTAGTAAAGCAGAAGCTTCTTGGAGAAATCTGTTCCTCAAGAGAAATCTTGGGCCATAAATAAATGCCCCCCTCTGTGGTTCATTTTTATAGCCACAGCACTCCCATCTCCACTTATGTATATTATTAATATATACATTTTTAATAGACATTACTTTTTACTTTTCAAGAAAACTGTCACTTTTTAAATAGTTCTGAAAAGTCAGATGGATACAATAGCTCTCCTTTCCCAATATCTTCCAAGATACTACTAAAAAGTTTACTTCTAGGAAAGATTATTTTCTAGAAAAAAATAATATTCAATCTAAGAATACTATAGTAAAGAACTAGTTCAACAACTGACTAATCTAGAAGATTGCCTAATTTAGATGCTTGAAATTTCAATAAAATTTCTTTTATGCACTGGATATCTATATAAAAGAGGGAAAAAAGAAAATGAAAAGTAACAATTGATGATCTCATACAGTATTCTTAATTTCCTATATTTAAAAATTAGTAATTACTTTTAGGGGCATCTAGGTGGGCTTAGTTGGTTTAAGCATCCAACTCTTGATTTGAGCTCAGATCATGATTCCATGGTTCATGAGATCGAGCCCCATGTCAAGTTTCACACTGAGTGTCTGACTTCAGTTCAGGTCATGATTTCACAGTTTGTGATCCTGCTCAGGATCTCTGCCGTCAGCTCAGAGCCTGGAGCCTGCTTCAGATTCTGGGTCTCCCTCTCTCTCTGTCCCTTGCCCACTCATGCTCTGTCACTGTCTCTCTCTCTCTCTCAAATAAATTTTTTAAAAATTATTAAAAAAATAGAAAGAATGAAAATTTTTAACTATGTTTTTAATATTAACATTTTACATAACCATAATAAAATGATGAAATTTAGGATTTCTTATTAAAATGTCAGGGGCGCCTGGGTGGCTTAGTCGGTTAAGCGTCCGACTTTCGCTTGGGTCATGATCTCGCGGTTTGTGGGTTCAAGCCCCACGTCGGGCTGTGTGCTGACTGCCAGCTCGGAGCCTGGAGCTGTTTCAGAGTCTGTGACTCCCTCTCTCTCTGACCCTCCCCTGCTCATGCTGTCTCTCTCTCTCCTAGAAATAAATAAAACATTAAAAAATTTTAAAAAATAAAAATAAAAATAAAATGTCAATTATCTTGCTAATTTTTTTCTTTCTGATAAATAATGCAGATTCTCCTCTTGCATCTCTTTGTCCAGGGTCTTTACTTTTTTCCAACTTGTGATAGTTCCCACACTGTTTCTTTGCCTCTTGTTTATGAAGAGCACTGGGTAGTTAGGTGTTTTTGTTTTTTTTTAGAATATCCTTCAATTGGAGGTTTTCTGATATTTTCTCATGATTAGAGTGAGATTCTACATTTTTGGTAAGAATACTACAGAAGCAGTCATGTGTCCTTCACAGTGTGGCATATCAGGAAGTACATGATATAAATCTATTATCACTAGTGACAATAATTTTGATAATTTAGCTAAGATGATTTCTGCCAGGATTCTCCCTATGTAATTGATACATATCTTGTAGGGAGATACTGTGAGGCTATGCAGATTATACTAACCATATGTTTGCATATATTTTTGCAGTCCTTTATAATAAAATTCCATTTGTTTTTAAATTAATGAATATTAATTGATTAATATGCTAAATAATTTAATTAATAGTAATTATTAAACTAATTAATATTATATATTATATAATTAATATTAACTAATAAACTTTTAGTTTCTAGAAATTCTCTTTGGTTCTTTAGCAATTTTCACATATTTTTGGTTTTTTAAAGTTTATTTATCTTGAGAGAGTGTCTCAGAGAGAGAGCACGATGGAGATGGGGCAGAGAGACAGAAACAGAATCCCAAGCAGTCTCAGCACCATCAGCAAAGAGCCTGATGGAGGGCTCAAACTCACAAACCATTAGATCACAACCTGAGCCAAGATCAAGTCCAATGCTTAACCAATTGAGCCACCCAGGCGTCCCTACAATTAGTCTTTTCAATCTCTCAATCCTTGCTTGTTTTTAGACTTTGCTTTCATACCGTCAAACACTGAAAAAAATGATTATATATTTCATTTCAAATAATATTTCAAATCACTGTGTTAATATTTGTGATCTCTGTTTTGCTGGTTCTCAGCCGTGAAGCCTCCTTTCCTTATAAACAAATTCTAATTATGCAGGTTTGATTGGAGATTTGACCCTAGATTTATCTTGCATCTTCTAAACAACTCTACTTTGGGAGTTCTTTTTAGCACACCAGAAAAACTCTCAAGGGACTTGAAGTTTCAATATTTCCCTGTCAATTTATTTAATTGAATATAACTTTGTAACTGAATATAACATTGATATAACTGTTATACTTCTTAGAACACAGGTACATTAGTATTCTCTTTTACTTCCAAATGATACTTTTCAACCTGGTGACTACCATTCTTAAAGACTTAGCTAAAGCATTGTTTCATTATTCTCTTCCTCCACAAACAACCTCCTTCATGGGCTTGCCCTCCTCAGTTTGTCCTGACCATCTAAGATCCATCTCCACTGCATTTGTAGAATAACTATTGGTTTCACTGACATTTTCTGCAGCAATCTGTGAACTCATTTTGAACTGGAAGTGATCTTTCTTGTTTATGCCCTGTGCATAGGATAGAGTCTGGCATATACTATGTGCTAAAAAATTGTTTTTTGGGTGTATGAAATATTAAAGGATTTGTAGAGGAACTGAAATTGAGTTAAAGTATAGATGGATGATTGAAAACAAAATCTGTATTTCTAAATACAATCCCTTGAGACTGTAGTGTTCACAGACCAATTAATATTTTCACAGACATGTCCGATTAACTCATACACTGTATGTCAGAAAATCTTTCCATAGCTACTACTTCTCTAATGTTTTGTTGTTTTGCTAGAGTCATATTCATTATTCCTGTTGCTCAAACTATAAATTGAGCGCCTCTTTGTTGTTTAAGATTGTCATTCTGTGCTTTCCATTTACAAATCAGTATTATATTCTCCCTGATACTCATCACATCTTGTTTTCCTAATATTTACTTTCAGTTTCTTACACATTGTTTTTTCTCTACCACTCAAATCCTAGTTAGATGTTAGAAGAGTTTCATTATAGAAAATACATATGACTATGTTCTGGATATGATTTCAAAATCTGAGTAGACCTCTTTTGTGGAATTAAAATTGAACCCAGAATATAGCACTCAAGACTCTTCAGAGCGTTCTGTTTTAACTAGTATTTTCTTTGTCTGTACGGTTCTATGTTAGCTTTGACTCTATGCATACTGAACTGATAACTGTATACTTCAGTGGCCATCATTTCCGTATCATCATTCTTTTCCTCCTTGTGTTCCATTCACCTTTGGAACCCACCTTCTGTCATGTTTTCTTCTGGGCTCAGGTGAAATGCACCCCACATCCCGAAGCTTTGTGAGATTTTTTTTTCCACATTGGAGTGATAGCATCTTCTGAAGCCTGGAGATATTGTACCTTAATATAATATTTAGCATAATCTTTCCGTTATTATATCATGTATACTCTTATCCATATACTATCATATAACTTACAAAACTTACGTGAGTTCTATTATAATTAAAAATTATAAAAACTGTACATTAAAAAGTATCATTTTTATTCTAATATATTTAAAATGAACTCCTAAAATGCTGCAGCCATTTCTCCCAGAATATTTAAATATTTCATAAATTCTCCTAACAAATATCCTATAGTACTGTGCCCTGTGAACAATATTGACAAAGTTCTCCGCACAGTATCATTTCCTAACTCCAGAAATTAATTTTTAACTTGATCTGCATCTAAATTGCGTCTTCAGTTCTGTGCAGTGAGAGCATTTAACGTCTGCAGAGCAGTGTCCGGGAGAACTGCTGTCATGATCTCTAAGAAATGGATTTCAGCAATCATGCTTCTGCAGGTCTGCTACACTGGCTGTGGGTTCTGTGGGAGGGTCCTGGTGTGGCCCTGTGACATGAGCCACTGGCTCAATCTAAAGACCATTCTGGAGAAGCTCACAGAAAGGGGCCATGAGGTGACCGTGCTGGTTTCTCCACAGAGTTTCATCATCGACTACAGCAAGGCTTCTACAATGAACTTTGAGGTGATCCCTTTGCCACAAAACAGGCAGGCCGCTGAAAACTCACTAAATGACTTTTTAAATGTAGCTACTAATGTTATGCCAACATTGTCACGCTGGCAGTCGGCAATGAAACTTCACCAATTCTTTATTCATATAACTGGACATTTAAAACTCCAGTGTGAGAGTGTAGTCTACAACCAGTCAATGATGAAGAAACTCCGGGAAGCCAACTACAATGTAATGGTCATAGACCCGGTGTTACCCTGTGGAGAACTGATTGCTGAGTTGCTGGACATCCCTTTTGTGTATACACTAAGGTTTTCCATGGGTTACATGCTGGAAAAATATTGTGGGAAACTTCCGGTTCCACTTTCCTATGTGCCTGTTAACATGGAAGCACTAACTGACAAAATGACCTTTCTGGAAAGGGTAAAAAATGTAATGTTCTCCATTTTCTTTGACTTCTGGATCCAACAATATTATTCTCAGTTTTGGGACCAGTTTTACAGTGATGTGTTAGGTAAGAGACTGCTTTTCATTCTTAAGTAGTTAAGAAAAGAAACTTAGGTGGTTTAAGTAAAGTCTAAGAAAATGAAAAGAGTATATTTTTAAAAGTTTCACTTCCACCTAAAACTTTATAAGTGATAGCAATGCACTGTTATCAACAACCAATTCAGAGGGAGAGGCAAGAAATATCTTGTCTTTACCCTTTCTTTAAAGTCATCTAACCATTTTGTAAGAAACCTTGATATTTAATAGATCGTTATCAAAACAAAACAAAATATAACACACACTAATAAATGTCAACCTAATGGAAGATGTATTTTTTGTCAAATATAGGGTATCACAAAAATTTCTTGTATACTGAGTTCTTATACCAGAAGAGATTTGCCTTTTTAATGATCGAGAAAGTGTAAGGTTTGTCGTAAGAGTACTATAATCTCCTTGTCTGTTTCCAGTAATAAACTGACACCTAAACTATATTAGCAATAGGATTAACTTTGGCCTCTAATTTATTTTGTCTGAATTTTGACCCACAAATTTTGAGAATCGTAGATTGTACCACTCAAAATTTATATTAGTCTCTGTGTTGGATGAGAGTCCTTGCCATTCTTATTTCTTTCATAAATTTGAGATGAAGCTTCAGTAAGTCTTAAGTGAATTCTCTCATTGTAGCTAGTCATACTGAGAAGTTTCCTAGGAGGCTTTGTACTTCTTAGTGGACTACTACACAGAAACCTGAGAAATTAAGTGGGAAACTAAAAACATTTATAGCTTGAGGTGTTGAAAGATAGCATTTTTTATGTCACTAGTGATATACACATTCCATTTATTTTTAATGGTTTGCTTTTTCTATAGAAATGGTTTTGCTTTGCCATTTTCACATATATAGTTCTCATTTGATTCCATCAACTGAAGCTGGCTTCCTCTCCAACAATTTTTGAGGGTCTTGAAGAAACATGACTTAACAAACAGATCATATTGGGTACTAGAAATATTAACTAATTTAACTCTCTGATTGTATTTGTTCTCTAGGTCTGCCACAATTAAATACCACAGACTAAGTGGCAGGAACAACAGAAATTTGTTTTCTCACAGTTTGAATGCTAGAAATCCATGACCAAGATGTTGCCAGGGCCACTATCTCTTCAAGCTTGTCTCTTAGCTTATAATGTGACCACTTTTTTTTTTTTTTTTTTTTTTGCTATGTTCTCTCATGGTCTTTCCTCTGTGCATATATAATCCCAGTGTCTCCTCTTCTTCCTTTAAGACCAGTGATATTGGATTAGGGCCAACTCTTAGATCTCACTTAAACTTGATTACTTCCTTAGAGGATCTATCTCAAAATATAATCAGATTTCAACATGTGAGTGTTAGAGGAACACAAGTCAGTCCATAATACTGACTTTCCAGCAGATATCTTTTCATGAACTAAATTCAAAGGAAGCCACTTTAAAAATCCTTAGGTTTATACATGATTTAAATTTATATTATGCCAACTTCACAGTAAATAATTTAAGAACCAGGAAGCACTACCTTGGTATAGGCCATGTATTGGGCTCTATGGATTTAAAGTAAATTAAACAGTATCTTGACCTCAATTCTATTCTTAGAAATAAATGCAAGACATAGAAAAATAAATATATTCTGAAAATTAAGGATGTTTTCCAAGTTCTAATTAATAACTTTTTAGGACATTTGTCATACTATGCATAAATAAAGGAAAGTTTTAAGATTCTGTATGTATAAATATTATGGATTAAATGCAGTTCTTGGGATCTCTGGCAATTTTTTTTTTATGGCTAACTTTATTTTTTTATTTATTTATTTTTTTTACAAATAGTTTATTGTCAAATTAGTTCCACATAACACTCAGTGCTCATCCCCAAAGTGCCCTCCTCCATGCCCATCCCCCTCTCCCCCCCACATCCATCAGTCCTCAGTTTTTGTCAGCATTCAAGAGTCTCTCATGGTTTGTCTGGCAATTTTTAAACTCTATCATCTTTAACAAATTTGTTTATTTGCTTGTGTACTTTTGTTGATTTTCATTCTCTCATTTTCTTTATCAGGAAATTATGTTTTCTGTGTTTAAAAAATGGTTGACCTCATCATTTGCAAACATTCATTCTTCTCTACAAAGCTTCTGAAATTAATACTTTGAATCTCCCTTTCAAAAAATATCATTCAAAGATAACACTAAAATAACTGTGTGATATTGCTGACACGTATATTTCACATTCCACAGGGGGTTGTATTGGGTATGAATCAGGAAATTCTTACCAAGAAAATAGTGGCAAATCAACTGTAGTGGAAATCAATGGGATTTGATTGAGGAAGATAAAATAAACAAATACTAGTGGGATTCTTTAACAATATGAGTGAACCAGAGACTATAACCTAGAGAGCTGGAAGGTAGTGAAAAAACCATTAAGAAGGAATTTGGTGCTGGTATGCTAAGACTAATCTGTCATCTGCCATTTAACTGAAGAGAAATAATGAGTATTAAATTCATCAGTATATGAAGTTGTGGTTAAATTTTTTATTGAATTTGTTTTTGTGAAAGTAATTTGCATATTACTTTTCCTACACAAATATCTTCTTACCTTCTCTCCTTCTCACCTTTTATCCTTCTCTTTCTTACCCCCTTTCCTCCCTTTTTCCCTTCTTTCCTTTCTTCCTTTTTTCCTCCCATTCCCCCCCCCACTTCCTTTCTTCCTTCCTTCTCTTTCACCCTCCCTCCTTATCATTTTAATTTTCCCTTCCTTTTAACATCTAGATGTGATAGATAAACTAGCGGACATAAATTCTCCTTGTTTGTCAGAAAATTAGTGGTGCATTTTATCCCAACATACACGTATGCTAATAACTTTCATTTAACTGTTTTCGTTTTCTCTAGGAAGACCCACTACATTATGTGAGGTTATGGGGAAAGCAGAAATTTGGCTAATCCGGACATATTGGGATTTTGAATTTCCTCGTCCATACTTACCTAATTTTGAATTTGTAGGAGGGTTGCATTGTAAACCTGCCAAACCATTACCTAAGGTATGTCTATTACAGTGGAGGATGTCTTTTGTACCTTATGATATAATCCTAATTTTTCTTTAAAGTGTACTGCCTCAACAGAGATATACTATTTACTTGCTACTCCAAATTTATTTTACAAATCATAGGAGTCTCTTATGAATGATATTCCCTTTTTTGGATTTCACTTTGATATTTCAGCTGAAGAAAGAAGTGATTCAAGTGGCATGTTAAATTATCTGTGTGTTTGGGGCACCTGGCTGCCTCAGTCGGGTAAGCATTCAACTTTTGATCTCAGCTCAGTTCATGATCTCACAATTCATGAACTCAAGCCTCCATGTCATTCTCTGGGCTATCAATGCAGAGCCTTCTTGGGATTCTCTCTCTCTCTCTCTCTCTCTCTCTCTCTCTCTGTCCCTCCCCCACTTGCACTCTTCCTATGTCTCAAATAAATAAACTTTAAAATAAAATAAGACATCAGTGTGTCTACAGTTTGGATACTGGATTGAAGGAACAGGAAGCTATAGCCTTGGAATTCCCTCAGGGAACTGCTTTCATCTTCCTAACAAGTATGATAGAGTTATCAGTTGGGACAGTCACTATGATTGCTTGAGTGATAAAGATGCTTTCATGAGAACTCTCAGGTAGATTTCACAGAGTTTGGTCAGTCAGAAGAAGTAAGTATTGACAGAAGACATGGCATTGGTTAGTAATTCTTGGGTAACAGTGACCTTTACCAAGACAGAAAATAATTCATGGAAAAACTTTTTGAGATGATAAAGATGGATTCAGTTTTAGACCTGTTTACTTTAAGGAGCCAAAGGAATTTTGCAGATGAAAATTTCTAGGAATCATTCAGGTAATACAAGGTCTAGATTTCAGCAGACAGCATTAGGAATAGATTAAGCAAAATAAAGAAGTCATAGAACTGAGACACCCAATCACTGAATTTGTTCTTTAATACCATGATGTCAGGTTTCTCCAAAGTAAAAAGGAAAATTGTACACCACATTCCAAAGTCATCAAAAAATAAATATCGATAGCCAAAAATGTTGGAAGAAAACAATATTGAGCAGTAAGAGAGAATAATAAATAAACATGATAAGAATATTGTATTTAACTCTCTTTATCAGTAACTATCTTTATGGAGGAATTGAAGAGGCAGACACTCCTTTGCTTGTGTTGCAGATAAACAAACATAATCTCTAAGATGATTGCAGGTTAAATAGTGCTCTCGGGAGAATTCTCAATTTCTATTTAGAGTGAAATGCACATTTAAGTTTAAATTTTATGTTGGGATTCTGAATATACTTTTCTTACCACTCAAGATATAACTGGAGGTTAAGCTCTATTGAGTGTTATTATAGCAGATAATAAGCCAATATCTAAACAAAGTTACAGAAAGAGACATGACATATTCTTTGGCTCACTAGATAAAACCCCATGCCATACTATTTAGCCTCCCATCCTCACTTTTCACACACACATAAAACTTCACAAAACAACTCAGACCTGTTTTTCGAAATGGGGAAAAATTATTCCATTCCAAACCCAATTACTTATACAAACATTTGGACAATATGAACAGCTTATATCTCTGATGAAAAAATATCCCAGTCACTGAATACATAGAAAATAAAAAAACAATGAAAGACAGCCAAACCAAGAATCCAAGTCTAGCTGCTAGATGTGTAAGTCTTCATGTGCATGTGTGTGTGTGTGTGTTTATTCAAACACTGTCTCTTAGGGAGATGAATCAAAATGTCAAAATACTAATTCCTGGGACTTCAGAGATATTCTCCTAACATTAACTAACCTAAATAGCAGTCTACTTTCATTTATGGCATCATTCTTTCCCTAGTAATTTTACTACCTTTAAATTGAGAAATAAATAGAAAAATAAATATAATTGAGAAATTTAATAAATATATTGAGAAATAGTACAGGGTAGCCACAATAGTTGCACAGAGAATGCATGACAGTTCTCTAAAAGTTGACATCCACATAGATTACAATGCAAAATACCACAATCCCAGACTGTGCAAGGCCCAACTTGCATAACTGTAAGTAGTGACCCAGAAAATTTTATTTGTAGAGAAATTTATATGTACCAGTGTGCTTAAGGCTCAAGTTAAGGGCATGTCAGCTACCTGTGGGAAGACAAGTACTCTCATAAATGTTATCATGATAAGAAAATAGCAGAAATTTACCCTTAAAATATATTATTATGTATTGCAATTCTAAAAAATTCATTTGTAGTCCTATTAATCAGGAAAAGAATAAACATGAGAAAAATATCTGAATGGCTAACAGGGAGTTAGATTGACTGGATCTTAACTGACACATTATGGGGCACCCAGGCGGCTCAGTCGGTTAAGTGTCGACTTTGGCTCAAGTCATGATCTCACTATTCGTGAGGTCGAGCCCCACATCGGGCTCTGTGCTGACAACTAGCTCAGAGCCTGGAGCCTGCTTCAGATTCTGTGTCTCCCTCTATTTCTGACCCTCCCTTGCTCAAGTTCTCTCTCTCTCAGAAATAAATAAAATTAAAAATTAAAAGAAAAAACATTAAACTGACACAGTACACTTTTTAAGACATGTCATGCATAAATAAAATCTTTTCTCTCTTTATGATGCTGCATACTTACAAAAAGAGAATTTTATCTCTATAGGAAATGGAAGAATTTGTCCAAAGTTCAGGTGATGATGGTATTGTGGTGTTTTCTCTGGGGTCTATGGTCAAAAACCTCACAGATGAAAAAGCCAATCTCATTGCCTCGGCCCTGGCCCATATTCCACAGAAGGTTAGTACATCATTGAATCCTGGTGAATATCTACTCTGTCAAATGGAGATAAAATGTGGCTAAAAGTTCTTTTCTAGATCAAAGTTGAAACACTGAGCATAACTGGTACCATCTTTAAGTAAAAATTTTCAAAATCTTAAAATGGTGTATTGGGGCACATTTGATCACTTCGTTAGTAAACTTTTGCATTACTATGGAAATACATCTTTTTATACAATCACTTATTTTCAATGAAATAGAGATTAAAATAGTAAGATCCCAATAACCTTTTGAAATCTTAGGACTTGCACTGACTGCTCTTCAAATTCTCAAGAGTGTTAACTCCAAGGTCCAGGAAAAGAGAAAGGTTATACGTAAAGTAGACAAGAAATCATACTCAAGGATATACTTTACATCTCTAGGTTTTATTAAGATTATATCAAGATCTAGTTGGTTTAGAAATAGGAGCATCATCTTTCTAAACTGAAATTTTTACAGATAAATATAATTAAAAATCCTAATATTATTATCAAACAATATGTGTTTTCTGATTTATGATATTCAGTTAACTTTAATTGTGTTGTCGTTTTAGTTCTAGATTGATACTCTTTCTATATTCCTATTTATTAAATACCCTAGAACTCTTTGTACTGGCATGTTAGTTAAAGTATATAAAACTATATAACAGTGAGTGTACTAATGAGGCTTGTTAAATATTTGAATTTTTATTTCTAATCTTTTCTGCCTTAATTTTTCCACCTGAGAATGTGGAGAAAAAGGAATTCTCTTGCACTGTTGGGAATGCAAACTGGTACAGCCACTGTGGAAAACAGTATGGAGGTTCCTCAAAAAGTTAAAAATAGAACTACTCTATGATCCAGCAATTGCACTGCTAGGTATTTACCCAAGGAATACAATACTATTGATTTCAAAGGGATACATGCACCTGATGTTATGGCAGCATTATCTACAATAGCCAAATAATGAAGGGCCCAAATGTCCATCAATGGATATAGATAAAGCAGATGTGGTATAGATCTGCTTTATCTATACCACATGAATTCTTGCTATTTGCAAAGACATGGATGGAGCTAGAGAGTATAATGCTAAGCAAAATAAGTCAAAGAAAGACAAATGCCAAATGATTTCATATGTGGAATTTTAAGAAACAAAACAAAGGAGGCTGGGAGAGGGGGGGAGAGATAGGCAAACCAAGAAACAGACTCTTAATTATAAAGAACAAATTAATGGTTACCAGAGGAGAGGAATTGCGGGGGATGGGTTAAGTAGGTGTTGGGGATTAAGGAATTCACTTGTCATGATGAGCACAGTGAGTTATGGAATTGTTGAACAAAATAAAAATAAAAAAAAAACAGTTTGCCACATTAATATTGAATCTGAAGTTAGTCATAAGGAGCTCATCCCTAAAAGTATGTAACAAAAGATTAACATTCCAACGAGATACTTTATTAAATAATTAAATAAAACAACCTCTTTCTCTTCCTCCTTCAAACTTTAGAAGGAAAGAGTGCAAGAAAGAGAGGAAGGAAGGAATGAAAGAAGGAAGGAAGGGAGGGAGGGAGGGAGGGAGGGAGGAAGGAAGGAAGGAAGGAAGGAAGGAAGGAAGGAAGGAAGGAAGGAAGGAAGGAAAAGAGAAGGGAGCAGAGGGAGGGAGACAGGGAAGAAGGAAAGACTATCATTCAAAAACCAGACAATAAAAATGTAAAGCTAATTATATTTCTGGAAAACACTGCATTTGAAACATGAGAGTTAGGATGGCCTTATGACATAAATAATTTGCAGAATATTCACGTTTATTTTAATGTTTTTTAAACCTCTGTGCTCTGGTTGATTATTCTTTTATTTTTCTATCCCTTCACTTACAATCTCACACCTCAAAACTTTAGAGTGACAAATATAAAAATGATAAAACTGTATTTAATAGATTGTCAGTACAACCTTTTTGACAGCCTTGATGTAAGCAGTCCTACTATACCTCCATGTTTGCAAACTATCCCTTACGTCCACTTCTCTATCACATAAAGTAGTGGTGGGTTACATGACTTACAGAAAACTCTATAGCTTTAGGATGACTTCATTGTGTGTTTTCACTTGCAAAATTAAAGCACTGTCTTCCACAGGTTTTATGGAGATACAAAGGAAAGAAACCAGCCACATTAGGAGCCAATACTCGGCTCTATGATTGGATACCCCAGAATGATCTTCTTGGTAAGACTGAAGGGGAAAAAGCTGTACAATTGGAAGTGGACAAGTAAAATAACCATTTAACAACAAACAAATTTAATAAGTATTTAAAAATTTAAAAGGTCGCATTTTAGGCTAAAATCAGAAACACAAAATACAAGTGTTGGCAAGGATGTGGAGGAAAAGGAACTCTCTTGCATTGTTAGGGAGTATGCAAACGGGTGCCGCCACTCTGGAAAACAGTATGGAGGTTCCTCAAAAATTAAAAAAAAAATAGAACTACCAGATGACTCAGTAATCACATCACATTTTATAAGAATATAAAATATTCTTATTTTATAAGAATATAAAAAAAATAATTCAAAGAGATACACGAACCCCTATATTTATAGCAGCATTATTTACAATACTCAAGATATGAAAGCAGCCCAAGTGTAATTGATGGATGAATGGATAATGGTGTGGAATATATATACAATGGAATATTATTTAGCCATTAAAAAATGAAATCTTGCCATATGCAAAGATATGGGTGGATCTAGAGAGTGTAATCCTAGGAGAAATAAGTCAGAGAAAGACAAATACCATACAACTTCACACATATAAGGAATTTAAGAAACAACAACAAAAGAAATGAGCAAAGGAAAAATAAAAGAGAGACAAACCAAGAAACAGGCTCTTAACTACAGAGAACAAATGAATCATTACCAGAAGGGAGGTGGTGGAGGGGGTTGATCAAACAAGTCATGGGGATTAAGGAGTGCAGTTGTGGTGATGAGCACTGGGTGAAGTATGGAATTGTTGAATCGCTATGTTGTATACCTGAAATGAATATAACACTGTATGTTAGCCATACTAGAATTTTAAATATAACTTTAAAAATAAATTTAAAAAATAAAGCTAGAAAAAAATGTCACACTTTACTTTCAGTTGTAAAGCAGAAATAATTTGAGAATTGGCTATTAATTGTATAGATTCAGTGCTTTCTTTGGTTCACAAAAGAGCATTTTCAGTTAAGACTCTCATTACTCTTCAAGTTTCCATCTCAGTTCACTGTTACTGTTACACAGTTCACTGTTACTTCCTGAAAAAATTCTTTCCAGACAATGCAGAGGGAACTAATTCCTTCTTTTCTGTGATCATTGTTTTCTAAGAAAGCAATAGCCCATGTGCTCTGCTTTTGTAGAAAATACTGCTTTCTTCATTGACTTACCCTGTAGTTTTCCCCAACTCATCCTGAAATTCTGTTAACCTGTCATAATGATATGACATAATGATATGTCATAATAATCCTCACCCACTTCTCACCCAATTCCCAAACTAGGTCATCCCAAAACAAAAGCTTTTATCACTCACGGTGGAACCAATGGGATCTATGAAGCTATTTATCATGGGGTTCCTATGGTGGGAGTTCCCATGTTTGCCGATCAGCCTGATAATATCGCTCACATGAAGGCCAAAGGAGCAGCCGTGGAGGTGAACATAAACACAATGACAAGTGAAGATCTGTTCAATGCCTTGAGAACAGTCATTAATGACCCTTCGTAAGTACTACTGCTTTTAAAGTCTTACCATCTTAAATATACCATCGGTTATATTGTCCATCATACTTGAAAAAATGTCCAATGTCTCATGCCTTTGTAACCGATTTATTTTCAAATAACAACCATAAGTTACCAATATAAGAACCACTTTATTATTTCATTTCCTACACACTGAAGAAATTGGCTGAAATTGCCAAAAAAAGACTAATACTTCAAATATTTTATCAATGTTTTTTCAAAATCAATAATTTTCACAATTATGTAAATTCTCAGATATTTTTAATAATCTGCTTATATGTATAGACACACATATATATGCTTATTTAAATAGTATAATCATTCAGTAAGTACAAAACTGGAAGTGATAATTAACACTATCATTCAAAAATAACCATCATTAACACCAACTATATGCCATTCATCAGTATATGCATATACACAGGGAGGAGAAATACAGAGTAGGCAATAATTTTGTAAATATTGGTTATTACTATGTGTGGATTTTCAAACAAAATTTAGAATTTTACTCAATTTAGGTAAAGATTAATTGAAATTAATCTATAGACTATATTTAACTTTAGGTATATATCATATCTTAACTTTTTTCTCTGAAAGATCTCACCAAGATTAAGAATTAATACATGAATATGGTTTTAAGTCTTTATTTTTAACTATGTATTTTTAATTTTAGCAACATTTGAACTCCTGCTATAGAAATAATCTCATCTCTAATATGTATTACTTAAAATTTTAATTTGTTGGCATGCCTAAATGGCGCAGTCAGTTGAGCACCTGATTCTTGATTTCAGCTTAGGTCATGGTGTCACATTTCTGGATCAAGTCCTATGCCCGGCCGTGCATGTACCCCCACTCATGATCTCTTTCTCCCCCCCCCACATTCTTTTTTAATTTGTCAATATTTATGCCACTTATTTTCCTCATATTTACTCTTTTGGTTGTATCTTAACGGAATCGGTGTTTGCCATTAATTCAGAGATTCTTTACTCCAAAATATTTTGGATTCATTTTTAACTGAATATATATTATATGCATTCCCTGAGAACATGTTTAGCAATATTTGCTGAATGTCTTGATATATGACACCTATCTGACTATAATATATTTAGCTCTCTCTCTAGAACTGTGTAAATATTTACTCATGGTCTTCTGGCTTTAAATTTTTCTGTAAAAACTTGAAGCCTGTCTAATTATTTTTGGTTGTTTCTTTTCAGTCTGGAAAATAAATCATTTTTTTAAAATTCAGAAACCTAATTAGTCATGTACCATTATCAGTTATTTTCTACATTCTTCTTGGGTTATAGTATGCCCTTTCAATACTGTTAATCCAGAATAAAAAATATATTAATTTTTTTCTCATAAATTTTGTTTGTTATTTATTAGAGTGTTTGTTTGTTCCATTTTTTTATCTCTATTTCAGAGACTTCAAATTTCAATGTTCTCTATGTTAAAATATTTTGGTTTGTTTTCTTTCTCTATTATTTTCTAAGTGTCTTAATCTTTTTTTTACTTTTTTTTCATTCATTGAGATTTCCTCAAGCAATCCATAATTAGTAAATTTACTTTTTTGCCATTAAAAATTGTTTCTAATTTCATTATTAATCTTTTAAAGAAGTATTTTTAACAATTCATTTAAGCAGCTCACCTCTAGCCTTTATCACTTTTTGTTTTATAACTTGATGTTTTAATCTTTTATTGATAAAATTGCATTCTTATTATAATTCAACTCTCCTTCTATATATTATGCCTAAATACATTCTAAATCCATCATTTTTGGGGCGCCTGGGTGGCTTAGTCGGTTAAGCGTCCGACTTTCTCTTTGGTCATGATCTCTCTGTTCTTGGGTTTGTGCCCCTCGTCTGGCTCTGTGCTGACTGTCAGTTTAGAGCCTGGAGCCTGTTTCAGTCTGTGACTCCCTCTCTCTCTGACCCTCCCCTGCTCACGCTGTCTCTCTCTCTCTCTCTGTCTCCTAGAAATAAATAAAACATTAAAAAAAATTTAAAAAAATAATAAATCCATCATTTTTATGTTTTCCCCCAATATTGTATATTTTTTAATCTAGCTTTCTCAGTATTTGCTCTGAATTTGTATAGGTGCCTTATATTAAACTTGTTTGCAGGTTATCTCAGATTCAATTATTTTTATTAAGAGACAAAACTCAAACGATAGTTATCATATTCTGTTTATATTACTGAAATCTGAAATTCAGGAGGTAGAAGAGATGGTAAACTCAAATGCAATTTTGTGCAGCTCTTTTCAGTGGAACTAGTCTATGTAAAACGATCTATTCAAAGCCCTATGTGTAGGATTTTTTAGACAAAGGGGTCAATGTATTGATTCCCAAAAGGGAGGACACTCAATGTTTGCCGTATTTCCAACTTAAAAAGTCAGTACTAGTAGTTTATTTCCCTCTCTCACACACATTCCAATCAAATGATTTTTATTAAGTGCATTTTTAAGTCCTAATTTTTAAAATACTATTGGTATCATCAATTCAGGAGCTAGATCTAGGATTAGGAGCTTCAGCAAGGCTTACTATGATCTTCTGTTTCTCATAAATGATGATCTTGATGTCTAATGCATTAGAATATTACTGGGTTGTTAAGTGCTGATAATTCGGTTCGTTTTACTAAATATTAGAGTAAGTTCTGCGATTTTTTAAACTCTACTTTATTTCATAGAATGCCATTAAATTTTATTGTTGATTTGGAAACTACTGATGCAAAAGATAGAAACATAAATACTCTTAGAATTTTCCAGGAAAATACCTAAAATTATTTATTTTGAAATATATTAACATTAACTCTAAACCTAATTCTAATTCGGAAATTATCTGGAAACAAAAGAGTTCACTGTAGAGTGCATATATGGATGTATTTACATTCCAATTTCTTAATCCATAAAGGAATTAAGGAGCACATAAGATTACACTTAAATACATAAACCATAAGATTTTAATTAATTAAATGTTTTGAGATAATAGTCATGTAACATTAGTATGCAATAAAATATTAAAGGATCATTAAAGGATCATGAGCATAGGTCTTTCTTTTCTCAATTATAGGAAAGCATATTTTATAAATACAAGTTTATCTGTCTAGTATATATGCATTACAGATTTTAATTCTCTATCTATAAATGGAGAAAACCTTGAACAAAAATATGGTTTGGAAAAATAGGCATTTATTGCCATCACAGTTTGCCTAAAATGTTTTAGGATGAACTATGTGAAATTACTGCTTAACTCTATATCACAATCCAATTGAAATAGACTGACTATTCTTTCTCACTGTACACAAAAAAGAACACAAGTAAATTACCCCCTGCTACTGGATCTAGCATACCATGTTACTGGTAAATGATGATCACATTTCTACTTCTCCAATCCCAAAAATGTCCAACTCACATCAGGACATCTCTTCGCATTTCACCACCTTCCTTTAGCTTCATGTCTCCAGTTGGAACTTTTATTTCTAACACAAAAGCAAAATCAAATATGCTAATTCTGGCTCATCAACCAAGAAATGTCAAGTGAAGACATAACTTGCCTTTCAAATACATACTTATGCCCGTTGTTGTTTGAGAGATTAGAGTTCTTAAAACTCTATATAACTATTGTTACGATGATGCCACATTGATTAGGGGCAATCATTCTAGAAAGATATTTCTATTTATCTTAAAAACTCAAAGTTCATGCTCCTGATACTTCCAAAATTACCCTAGTATCTTTACCCAATCTTGATATTGTCTATATAGACACTGCCCTTTGCATCACAAAGACACAAGTGTGTACAATGGAGGGATTATCAGTGTCAAGATCTTAGACACAGAAGAAATGGTTTACTAATGTTAATTCAGCTTCTTGTCTGTCATCATGAACTAGCCAGAGATCAGAGACCATGCTTATGGATCTTCTTATGGATCCACATATTGGGTTATTCACAGTCTTGGTTTTAGAACAATCCTAGAAACTAAACTTCACACAATATCAAAATTCCTCCTTGGAAAAATCAGGCTATACATTTGTTACAAATTCATTCCATCTCTTATGTTTGCATTTCACCACATTCTGTTAAGAATATATTTCTTCTACATCTTCCTTTCACAACTCTTTTTAAGATGCTATACAATCAACAAGGTTAATGTCTCACCAAGAATGAATTTTTTCTCAAGGTATCTATGGCCTTTAGCTTACATAATGTATACATGTTATAATACCTATAATGAAAAGAAAAACTTTTTCTAGTTTCTATGTAATTTCTCATTTGCCTATTTTTCCCTACCAGTTATAAAAAGAATGCTACAAGGTTATCAAGGATTCACCATGATCAACCTGTAAAGCCCTTGGATCGAGCGGTCTTCTGGATAGAGTTTGTCATGCGTCACAAAGGAGCCAAGCACCTGCGTCCAGCTGCCCATGACCTCACCTGGTTCCAGTACCATTCTTTCGATGTGATTGGTTTCCTGCTGGTCTGTGTAGTAACTGCTGTATTCTTGGTCACAAAATGTTGTCTGTTTTCTTGTCAAAAATTTGGTAAAACAGGAAAGAAGAAAAAGAGGGAATAGATCTTTCTAAGTTTGGCAAAGGCCTTAATGGGCAATCCTGTTCATTCAAGCCACAGTGACCTTAATGAAAATACATTACCTCCATCCTGTTTTCAAAATTCCCATTCCTCTACTTTAGCCTGGAGATAAAGCCTAGAATTCAACATGATCATTAACTAGTAAACATGTCCCGGTCTTCTTTTGTCTTTTCCCAGATGCCTTTACCCTCTTCTCTTTTTCCTGACACAGGGACACTCAATTTTTATGTATATTCTATTCAAAATATCACTATTTTTCATTATGCTTAACCTTAGGAATGTGTTGGCTGACAACATGCTGAATCCTGAGGAGCACACAAAATATGAGCTGAATGTGATGGATGTAGGGAACACAGAAGACTAAACTTCACAAGTTCCCCCAGAATGTACAAATCAAGGAACCACCATAAAAGATTAGTATGTTGTAATAAGAGTAGTGATTACTTTTTTCATAAAAGTAAGCCCTTCTGCTTGCCCAAAATTATTGGAGTCAGAGCTTAAATTGATAACTGTAATAATGCATCACACTAGGGAAGGTCTACAAATTCCCACTGAACACACAGTTAATCGTGGCCTATGTTCCTGCCTGTAATCAACAAGTACGCTTGTGTGCCCTTTAATGCAAGGGTCTGGGGACTTCCCTCAAACAAAAGAGATTAAGTGAGTCATTATTTGTTCTCAGGGACAGAGAATGTCAGCAATATATTAAAGGTGAATAGATCACTTATAGAAGAAATAACTAAGTAATAGAGAAAAAATTTTGGTAATTTTATGAAATGCTTAACTAACAGTACAATTAATAACATTAAAGTTAAATGTCAATTTATTATACTGAAAAGTGACTAATGCCCATAATCGATAATCACTATAATCAAAGTTTGTTTAGTTTTCTAGAAAGAATAAATATTTACTTGGGATACAAGATCATAGCATTATATATCTTCTATAAATTTAAATTTATTAATTAAGCATTATGCCAAGGACCTATGGTATTAGTAGAGCTACATGACTAAGGGTATGCTTTAGTAAATATTTATCATGCAAAGATCATATTTGAATCAGCTTTGCATTAATTTAGCAAACAGATTAAAGACTGCACGTTGGTTTCCCTTTATAAACTTAATGAGATGTTTTAATTCCAGGATTTGCTGTATAGTTGAGGCAATAAATAACATCCATTGGCTTACTGAAAATGTTGAAATGTGTATTCATTTCCATGTGGCATATTGAAAATTACCTCCAATTTAAAAATAACTGAATGATATATGATACAGGAACATATAAGAATTTCTTTTTGGGGAGAGAGGGCAAGATGGAGGAGAAGTAAGGAGCTCCGTACTTGCACTCGCGCCCATACATCACACAGAAAAGAACTGAAGCCATTGGAAACCTTACAAAACCTGAGAGACTAGCAGAAAA